>NW_026997250.1:0-166926 GCF_035044405.1 Drosophila montana
CCACTGGGCTTAAAAATGTCACATTTTCAAGTTTTACATATTGGTGTTCCACCGGTTTTCGGTAACATGTGAGTGGCAAAAGTACTGTTTCTTTAAATAAACAGTTGATCGAGTTGCTTTAATTTACATAAGCGCCGCACAGATTTCCTTCCAAAAGTCAAATAATACGGCCCCGAAGTAGGGGCTCCGTTTAATAGACCCTTTGCGGGATTTGGCCAACTTTAAATGTTAAAAACTGTGGGATTATTAAAATTTAAAATTATAATTTAAAGTTACCGCTTGCCTTCGTTGCAATATCAGATGGTTTATGTTTACATTTTTCACAACATCGATAGAAATCTCGATTAATCATCGCAAAATTCACGAAATGTTCGGAGCGAATTTACACATTTTTAAAAAATGTGACATTTTTAAAAATGTGTGAAATGTGTTTTCTTATGGGGAAACCGTACAGGCCGCATTTTACACATTTTGCAAAAATGTCACATTTTCAGAAATGTGTTCAGTGGGCAGAGGCTATTATACATTGAATACGACTCAGATTTTGAAATAATACAACAAGCCTTTAAAGAAATAATGAACCCCAAAACAACTCGAATATTACGAACAAATATTAAACTAAAAGACATTAGGAGCTATGCAGAATTTAAAGAAATAATAGTTAGCAACCACAAGAGACTTTTACATCCGTGTATTGAAAAGATGGTCAGACTTTTTAAAGAAATGTCATATTACCCAGACTATCATAATTTAATCCAAAACATAATTAACGAATGTGAACTTTGTAATCCAGCTAAGATTGATCATGTAAATTTAAAATTACACCAGAAGTAGAAAACTGTAGAGAAACTTACGTAGTAGACATTTATTCATTTAAAAAACCACAGCTATTTAACATGCATTGATTTATATTCAGAATTTGCAAATGTAATTGAACTTAACGACAAGGTTTGGATTGAAGTTAAAAGAGCACTCATTCAAATATTTAACAACATGGGAAACCTACAACTCTAAAGACAGATAGGAATAGTGCTTTTATGAGTCTTGCCCTGAGAGAATGGTTGAATTAGGAAAAAGTTGAAATTCAAATAACAACAAATTGAAGTAATTTAATACACTTATAATCATAAGCTAAAACATAAGTCTACTGGCAGAACTCTAGCTGACATTTTCATTTACGCAGGTACACCTAATTATAATACCCAAAATATAAAAGAGACCAGAATAAATAATCTTAATAAAAACCGAAATAATTTCGAAGTAAATACAAAGTTTAGGAAAGCACCCATAATACACGGTAAATTACATAACCCTTACAAACCCACTGGGAAAATAGAACGAACATCAAATTGACAAAGATCATTATCATCAACATATAAACATCTTCTTGGCTTAGATCAGATGCGAATGAAATTTTAATTACTTCACACATTCCTAGAGAAATAAATAAAACCCCATTATACGAAATTCTACCCTACCCGGACGATGATCAAAATATTTTACAAGACGAAACACAATACAAATACTACTCACATAATAATAATTTATACAAAAAGGACAAGAAAAAATTAACTATTAACCCATGCATATTTGGTATAACAAAACAAACTAACACTAGTTGCAGATTTTCAAAAACACATCTAATAACACAAACTAACTATATCGAACCAAATATACTTATAACATGGAACTTACCAAAATCACATTGAATCAAAACTGTATTAAAAATTATATCTTAATTGACGCAAATAACATAATAAAAATTCATAATTGCTCAGCAATGCTCAAGGAGATATCTATGTATATGCAATTTGAACTCAGACTACACACAAAGTATATACATTCAAACAAAAGAAATAATTTTCGAAAATATTAAAGAAATGAAAAAATTCCAAATTATAATAATTACAGTATTTGTAATCATCATATTAATCATAATTGTTGGATATCGGCTGCGCCATGTGCGGAGCCCCAAACTGCCCGTAGATATGATGCGGCCTGCGGCGTGGTTACCAACCGAGGCGGCTTTGAAGTTTTTGCACGATTGTTGCGAAGGTTGAGATTTAGAACAAGAGTCCCAGTTTACGAGCGGGGTTATTCATTTTAAAAGACTTCAACTTTTATTGAATTTTAACCTAATTTTTATATTAAGTAAATTGACCTACACAGAGCATACGTAGGCACAGATGCATTTTCGTTACTCGCTCTTTTCATGCGCTCTCTTACAATATACGCTCTTCGGCCGTAGCGATTGCTCTTGCGGGTTAGCTGTAGCCCAGACATTCTCCCCCCTTTGATGATCGCAACATTCATCATCAAATTCACGTCCACTAGCATTCAGAGTCTCGGGCTTGGTACCTTAACTTAAACTGAAAATAGAAGAGTACAATTTAACATTTACGTAAAGGTTAGGTGTCATTATCAAGCCAATTGTATGGGCAATGGACAGAGCTTTGTTACTGGCCGCTTGATAACACCACTGCTTGTTTTTAGAGTCAAAACTCTAACTTGACAGTTTCAGGTGTAGGAGGCGACAAGAGTGCATCACCAGTGAGAAAGTGACCGGGGGCTAACACCATCAAATCCTCAGGATCATTCGAAATAGGACATAAAGGCCTTGTTAACACAATTTCCTCAAAGGTTAACACACATATCCAATGGTTCTTTTGAGATGATACTTCATGGACTTAACTCCGGCTTTCCATAATCCACCGAAGTGTGGAGTTGATGGAGGGTTGAAATGCCAAGTGATTCCCGTATTCAGTAACTTTGGCGCGATCAATCTTGAAATGTACGAATAGTACGCCTCCCTATCAGCTTGTAGTTTTTTGTTGGCTCCAACAAAGAGTGTACCACAGTCACTATAAATATCTGTACATAGACCACGTCTGCCTATGATCTGACGTTAAATCTCCAACTGGCTCTTAATGTATGGCCTTGGTCGCCAAACATATAAACATGGCAACGTATCCCTTTTGTGCTACACGTCCTCTTCCCTTTCATATTAATAGGTCCAGCATAGTCAACTCTGACAGATGAGAAAGCTCTTGAGGGCCGCACACGCACCGCTGGCAAATTTCCCATTTGTTGACATGAAAACTGAAACTTTTGAAACATGTAATACATTTATGTATACCAAAACGAACTGCGTTGCGCCCATTGATGATCCAAAATTTCTTTCTTATATAATTGAGTATGGGCGAGGAGCCTCCATGCAAAGTACAAGCATGGCGATAATTTACGACAAGACTCGTGAAATAATGTTTATAGGGTAATATATGTGGATGTTTCTCATTCACTGGCAACAAGGCATCCCGCAATCTTCCTCCGAGCCGTAAAACGCGCTCCTTCAAATCAAAATATGGGTTGAGGGGTAGTAAACTGCCATCTCTTGAGATCGGCTTGCAAGAAGAGAGTGATTTCCATTCCTTTTCAAAGCAGTCCTTCTGCACCAATCTTATTACTTCTCTGAGGCTTTCCTCTAATTCATCTGTTGATACCTCAGTTCGCCTACGTTCAGACTCTATTATGCGACAGTTTCGAATAAAACGTTTAACATATACCGTAACTCGAAGAAGTCGTGTATACGATGAATATTGACCTACGAACATCGAGCTAGGCATCTCTTGTGGATACTCAAGCTTCTTGTCTCAATACTCACATGTGAAAGAGACTGTTGATCAATGTTATTGCAAGGCCATCCTTCGTCCGGCCCCTGTAACAACTGCGGTCCATGCCACCACAGTTCACATGACGTCAACTTAGATACGCTGATTCCCCGACTCAGATGGTCGGCAGGGTTATCATTCGAGGGAACAAGCCTCCATTGTCTTCCATTCGAGATCTCCAGAATTTTGCTTATGCGATTTGAAACAAATACTTTCCAGTTTGTACCTCCTCCACGGATCCAACTGATCGTTATCATTGAGTCGGACCAAAAAATAGTACTGCAGAAGTTTTTATTAATTCGCAAATTCTGTTTTAAATACCTATAAAATTTGCCGCTTTTAGAGCAGCACACAACTCAGCTCTGGGTATGGTAAATTGTGGCTTAACAGGCGAGACCTTACATTTTAACAAAGCAACTCCGAATGAAATTCGTGATCCCCGGTAGGCACACGTAAATATGCAACCGCTCCATAGGCGTGCGCTGATGCATCACAAAAGATGTGTAGTTCTGCTGCTGCGTTATATAATCCCCATGTTATATATCGTGGTATGCGTATGTATGAAATATTGGGCAACTCCGTTAAAAACTTCTCCCATTCTCTTCTAACGGCTGCTGGCACTTTATCATCCCAAACAATCTTATCCTTCCATAGACGCGAAATTCGATTGGTATCTTTACTAACAATTTTGGGCAATTACTTGCCTACTTTCTCAACTCAAATGTGCCACTGCGTAACATACCAATGACTTGAGTCTGGATAGCTTCCGCCTCTGCGACACTATCCGCTCCAGAAAATATGTCATCAATGGAAATGTCCACATCCACTGCCAATGGAAATGTCTCCTTTTCGTCTGCAGCTAACTGCATGACTCGCAGAGCTAAATATGGTGCTGAACTAGTTCCGAACATAACTGTTAAGCATGCATAGTCCTCGATGTAATCGTTCTTATGGGGTTTCTAAATTATGCGCTGATACTGGGCATCGTCCCTTGGAATGTTGATGCACCTGTACATTTTCTCTACATCAGCCATAAACACGAATCTTAGACCACGCCAATTGAGAATAACTCCAGTTAGCTGCAAGTGTAATTTTGGCCCAATTGCTAAAATGTATTCAATGACTTCCCATTGCTTGTCTTGCTCGAGCCGTCGAACACAACTCGGACCTTCGTAGTTGATGATGTTTCCTTTATAACTGGGTGATGCGGTAGATAACAATGTTGAACTCATCCTTCAGATGATGATTGCATGATGTTATAAACCTTAGACGTAACCCGTTCCATTTGGCCCAGCTCCAGATACTCATTAATGGTGTGACAATATGCTTCTTTTAACTTGGGGTCTGCTCGCAGACGCCTGTCTAGATAATCTAACCGCTTCAGTGCGCTTCGATATGGCGAACCAATCACCATAGTTTGGTCCAGATGAGACAAAAGGGTAGACGTACAAGATATTTTCCCGAAGATAAGCGACGATGAGTATTGACAAAGAAGTCCTCGCACCACCTCTCCTCCGGTGAGAAACCTGGAGACTCATTGTCAAAACTTGCGAAAAACATTGTCCAGCTCCTCATTTGTATCACGAGTGTGTACCATCACCGTATGTGATGACACCAACGACGCACGTTCGTTGATCTTTCCAGACACGATATAGCCCAAATGCGTATTTTGTGCTAGAGGGGAACCTGTTGGTCCTCGGTATGCTTCACCTAACATCAGCTCATCATAAATATTGCTCCTGAGCAAAATGTCGACACCATGTGGAATAAAATAATTAGGATCGGCTAAACGGAAATACTTTAGATGTGGCCACTTCGTGTAGATATTCTTCTGTCAGGCATTCTTTGACTCACCTTGGGTAGGACATACCAAATATCTTATGCTTTACCTGTGGATTAAATAGGGATCCAAATTTTAGCTCAATTCCAGTAGACGCTTCGGTGATTCTTACATTCGCTAAACCATTGATTTTTTATATATACCCTTTTCCTTGTCAGCCTTAGTTGTTGGGCTGCACACTCTGAAATGAACGATGCTTGGGAACCCAGATCCAAACCTGATCCACTTGTATCCATTTTCCTTGGGGAGCCGTTTCTAGGCGCATCCATTTGACCACGCGTTTTATCCAGGTGGATTAGAGTATGGTGCCGTTCGGCGCACCTTGTACAATTTCGCGAGCTGCCACATGCAGCTGCTTGATAATTCGGACTAAGACACTTAAAACATAACCGATGTTTCAAGACAATTGCCTTACGATCCGACGCACACATTTCCTTGAATACATTACAAGTTCCAATGGGGTGCTCCACTCCGCAGACGCTGCATATGTCTGCTTGTCGAGTAGATCGGTAGATCTGGCGACGATGCTAATGAACGTTCCCAATCTGCTCTTAATTGCTGAGGTAGCTTTCTCATCATATAATATACCAAAACTTGAGATTGCTGCTTTACCTCAACTGCAGCTTTTTCCAACGAATTCACACATGGGCGAGAAGTATGCACAAACCGCCTTAGACACTCGGCGTCTCCATGTTGAACTGCTAATTGATGATCAAAAACATCCATGTAATGTAAAAAAAATACTCGTTTATTGTCATATAAACTCACCAGCATTCTCCATGCCACTGGATAATTCGATTCTATCAAAGTCAAGTGCTCTATATCTTTAGCAGCTTTCTCTGATAGCGAATCCTTTAAATAAAGGAAGCGATGTAAGTCAGTAAGTCTCTGACAGTGATGGACACGCGATAGGAACACCTCCTTGAATGCCGGCCAATCTATGAATTTACCACTGAAAGTTGGCAGCCTAACCGTGGGCAGCTTCACTTCCTCCATAGGGGTTATACACTGTTCAATCATAGTCTGATGAAAACACGTCTTTGCTCCTTGTGTTCATGCAACTCATTACGTAATTCTGCTACTCCCACGATGTAGGTCTCCTCAAACACAGCCCTGATTGCCGGATCAAAATACCTTGTTTTAATCTCCTCGTTGTCTCGCACTCGTACAAGCTGCTGATGGTTGCGTTTAAATTCTGCGTTAATTTCTACCAGCGATTCGAGCCTGGCTTCAAGCTGGGTTTCCGTATGTACCGATTCATCAGCCTTGTATATTTTCAGTGATTTCTAAAACGAGGCCAATAGTGCAGTTTGCTCAAAAGTTAAATATATGAGGTTTTCGGCCATTCTGATCACCTAACCTAACTCGTTAGTGTCAAATTGCACTCACCCTTTCAATTAAGTCGCACTGCTCAGCAATCACAATCCAATGTCCAATCCCAAACCCCTCAGTCCAATCGCCAAAAATCATTCCTCACAGGAGGCACCAAAATATGCTGGATATCGGCTGCGCCATGTGCGTAGCCCGCGGCGGCGTGGTTACCAACCGAGGCGGCTTTGAAGTTTTTGCACGATTGTTGCGAAGGTTGAGATTTAGAACAAGAGTCCCAGTTTACGAGCGGGGTTATTCATTTTAAAAGACTTCAACTTTTATTGAATTTTAACCTAATTTTTATATTAAGTAAATTGACCTACACAGAGCATACGTCCGGTGACTTGGACTGACGCTCACAGACTTCGACATGTGTCGCAAATTCCGCTGTTACTATGCTAGCAAATTCAAAGCTCAATAGAATTACAAAATACAAATACAAAGTAAGATAACTTAAAGTAACAGGACTTAAAGCTCTTGAGAGAGCCACTAAATTCCACTCAACCGTGATAGCAATCCATTGAGTGATAAGACATCACTCAATGCGGCTGATCTAGGCACAGATGCATTTCCGTTACGCACTCTTTTCATGAGCTCTCTTATAATATACGCCCTTCGGCCGTTGCGATTGCTCTTGCGGGTTAGCTGTAGCCCAAACAATAATAATGTATCTAGCATATAAGTTTAAAAATATACCCAAACAAATATTTATTAGGAAACTAAATGTTATTCATCGGCCACCTGCACAACTCCCAGTTGAACTTGAAATTGAAAATGAACATTTAAAGAACATTTTTTATTATACTTACCTTCTTCATATACCCTACACGCGTGAGGACACGCTTTATTTTTAGTGGGGGGGAGTGACATATTCACAACAACAAAATCTTGAACCACTGTAATTTATAAGCTGTATTGTATGGTATAACCCACTGTGTGTTTACAAATTGAATAATCATAACAATAGCATGCCTTCTGCAGCATGAATTCAAATAATGCTAACAGCAGCAAAAATCATAAGAGCAGAATGCCTTCTGCAGCCAAGCTTACATATTGTCAACAATCATTTATAAACAAAAACTGACCAACAGAAAGGCGCTAGCATAAACAAGCTGCAGCTGCTGTCCCTTTACACAAAGTCACGTACTCCAATTATTATTGAGCTTTAAATATAGCGTAAGCCAATTTCTGTTCTTCAGTATTAATCCAGATATTCAACATAATAAACTGATACAAATTCACTCTCGTGAAATAAAGTCTTTTTATTCAAACTTATAACTATGTTATTATATATATCAAGTATCTTTCATTTTATACCTATCGCCACCTCCCCGCTACCACCTCAAACCTATAAATCAAGTTAATTATCCAACTTGTATTGCCCATCAATTTAAGCCACAATTTATATGCAATTGATAATACAATTTAGAATACAAATATTCTATATTCTATTCTACAATAAGATATACTGTCGAAATTTTCATTAATATCGGTTAAGAAACACAAAAGTGTGCGCACGTGTTAGCATCAGCTAGCGCAAATTCCAAGATTTTCTGTATACATGTACACACACACATTCATGCGCGTCTGCTTTGAATTCTATTAACAGCATTTCAATTGCGATTGTATTGTTTTCTGTGCTGCTATTTTAATTGGTTTTTTTTCTCATTAAAATTCAATTGTTGGTGTTTCTCTTGACCCGAGGCGTCGGCAAGTGGTGTGGTTAGTTGTGAGTTTGAACCCTGCCAAGGGAACTTTTTTTTTTTAATTTTAATTTTTCTTTGTTAACAAAGCTCGCGTCGCGCGAGCTGCATTTGGCGTTGGACAAAGAGGGTTTAGGGTATTCTCTAATCGGGAGCTCCCGACTAGAACCTCTTCCTTGTTAATCTGTTGATTTGGAGTTTCTCTTAACAGCATATACAAGTATGTTGATCCTTTATGTCATCATAAATCTGCGGATATATTTTTTCTTGATCTACAGAGACGGTAAACTGCCAATTGCGCCACCCACATTATATCATTTAAACATTTGTTGTTCGTGGTTTTTGCAGATGCATCGAAAACTACTCTCAACTTGGTTGTGAGACTAGAGTCTCTTAACACTGCCTGATGAGGTAGATAATACTTTCCCTCGGTCGATAAAAATTTTTTCGCAGATTTCTGCTTCTGCATCTTCCTCTTCTATCACCCAAAATCTCTCCAAATTTTTAACCTCAAAGGCCGACGCGACTAATTTTCCTCTTTTTGGATTTCGGGCACCCAGACACTATTCAACCGAATTATGTGTTCTTGCCTAGAAGCCCATCGATTTTTAAAACTCAATTTTTTAAAATGCGAGTATACAGGTCAGTTCCGATAGCTATATCTATTCGACCTGGTTTGTTAAATTGCTGATCAGCTAATAAATAGCTTTCCCATTTATTTTGATCAATATTTATTGATTTTATGGGGAGCGCTTTCATCAGTTTTGGCAGAACTATTGTATCTACTGTAAGCGGCTCCTTATTTGGGTCTTAAGTATCCACACATACTTTGACTTTATATTTTGATACATTAGACTCTGTTGAGGATACTCCACTAATTTTTGTGCTCGCCCTCCATCTAGGTAACTTGTAGTTCGCGACCCACTATCAATTAGTGCCCGCAATTTTTCGTAGACCCCAGTAGCTGATTTTACCATGACAATTGCTGTTACTAATAGCGCTTGCCTTTCAGCCACGCATATGTTCACTTTTTCTCTTCTATCAAAGTGAAGGATTGTGTGGTGGTATTTTATGACTTTTGCACCTAAAATTTCACTCATTCACATCTTGGCACTTGAATGTTTTAAGCACGTTAAACATAATTGTGCCTTTCTTGCGGCTCCTGCCCTTTCTTCTGGGCTCATGTCCTTAACTTTAAAGCATTTTAATGCATAATGCCCTGCTATTTTGCAATCTGGGCCATTTGCCGAAAAGCCCTCATTGACTTTCGGTTTTTTCTCCTCGTTCTTCAATGAGCCTGGAGCATTCAACCTTTGCTCTAAATACTCCATTACATCGGACAACTTTTGAACTTCTTTTGTTCTTGTAACATGATTTTCATATGATTGCAAAGTTTCTCTATTAAGCTTGCGAATAATCAACGACTTTTGATAAGACCGCTTTTAGTTTCATTAAATGTATTTATTCATTAATTGAATGGAATAAATGCTTGAATGTGCTTTGCTGAATCACTGTTCAGTACGTTATAAGCCGATTTAATTGTTCGGAAAATATTTTCCGTTTGTTTTCATAACGCTTCGTTAACAATTCCCAAGTCGCATTGAATTTTCTGCGGAGCCTATTAGCAAATGCGACACCATGCATCTTGTTTCTCCTTTTAATGAAATAAACTTGAAATATTTAAATTTAAGAGCTGGACTCAAATCCTTTCTTGATTGAACCATCTCTTTAAAAAAAATCGACAAAAAGATCCCCCTCTTTGGAATCCCCATAAAAGGTGGGTACCTGCATTTTCGAGAGCATAAGTAGCTCCTCTGTTTTAGCCCGAATTTTTTGTTAACAATTGTCTTGAATCTGTTCTGCTAGCTCTTGTACCATGTACCATGTTCTGTACATCGAATCCTAGCGTTTTAATTTCCGTACCGAACGTAACATTGTCGTCTAACTTTTCTTTAAAAAATTGTATATCTTTTTCTATCTGTTCCCAAAGCAATACAATCTCTTTCTTCCTCAATCTAAACTTTTTAATATTGTTAAACTGCCTTTGCAGTTTTCCTACTTAAATCGGCCCTTCCTTTATCTGTCTAATCCTCACCACTAGTTGTGACTGCTTCGTCAAAAATTCTATTGTTTTTTCTGACAACATTTTATTTAAAAAAAATTTTGTTTATTTAACTTAACAACATTTTTAAGTGGACTGTATTAATTAAAAAAATTTGTTTGTGACCAACCAAAATTCCTAAGAGGACTGTATTGTAAATAATAAAATAAATTTTTTGTTTTTTTGTATATATAGTCTTTTATTGCGATGCGATCTTGCCGCCGTTTTCGCATGGGTTCGCCATATGGTGCACTTAACATTAACGTGAAGTTTTTGCTTGGGCCTCACGTTTAGAAGCCCAGACTGTAAGGGGTAGTGGGAGGAGTACTTCTTAAAGAGTGTGCCCTCTGGATGGGCCTTGATCACCTTCTGCAGGGCTCTGTCGATCTCCTTTTGCAGTCCGGTCTTCTGGACTGCTCGTATTTTTTGGGCCTTGGCAATGGGTTCTTCCCTCGGTCTTTTGCGCTATTGCTGCTCTGGCCGCCGGTTGCCTTGTCCAATATTCCTCAATGGTCGCGAAAATGATCGCTTCGCTGGACTTCTTGGCTTTTAGACCACGGAAGTAGGGGTCGTTCAGATGCTCGGACCCCTTCTCATTTTGCACGCCGTGGTACTTCTTTTCTTTCAGGCGGTGCAGCGCGCGGTGTTTGTATGCCTGGGCGCAGAATACCACCCTTGATGTATGAGTTAAGGGTGCGCTTCTTGCTCTTTTTTGTCCGATTTGGCGACCCTTTAGGCAACTCGACGTTTGAATGTTTCGGCGAGCTGTAACTCTTGCACTGCTCGAAGATCTTACTGTTCGGCGTGCGGTTATTCCGGTACTGCTCGAAGGTCTTCGTTCTGCGTGCCGAAATACCGGGGGGCTTTCAACTGAGTCCTTGATGGGAAGTAGGCACAGCTTGCTGGCAGCTCTCCTTTCTCTCCTGTTTCGGTGCGCAAGATGGCTACGCGAGCGACTTTATCCTTTCCCACAATAAGTTCCGTGATTCTCTCAGTGGCCACCTTAGAGGCGAAAGATTTTCATCCTTTAAAAGGACAAGGTCGTTGACGCATAGGCCTGGTTCCGCCATTTAGAGCGCTGCTGAAGTAGAGTTAAATATTCTTCACGCCAGCAGGACCAAAATATTTGTTGGAGATATGTGACGCGTTGCCAGCCATCCTGACGATTGTATTGACGGTGCGTAAAATCAGGCTCAACGAACGATGAATTGGGTCGACTAATCAAGAAATTAGCTGAAGTGCGCACATTGAGGTCTGGTCGATCTTCTGAAAGAGGAAACAATTTCCTGGAATTAATTATCGATGCTATATGGCAGACTTTGGTGCGAAGCTCTTCGAAGTTGAGAACATAAGAGCCAACAGCACGATAAAAATTATGTTTCGCTGTCTTCACTGCTGCTTTCCAAAGGCAGCCAAAATGCAGCGAACGAGCGGGAACTAATTTCAATCAGCCATGCAAAACTTGTGCACTGAGTCAATAATAATGCAATTGATGAATAGACGCTTGAGGTCCAGAAGCTCTTGGCGCCGACCAAGTTGGTAGCGTTATCCGACCATATCTGAGATGGCCTGCCTCGAGTCGAGATAAACCTCTTGAGCCGTTGACAGATTGGTGATGTCGCTCCCATCATCAAACTTTAGAGAAGATTCTATGTCCTCTTCGGGTATCCCTTCCAGTACAGCAACATTATTTGAGCACTACTTTTTCAGCATGAAGCCCCCCTTGCCTGGATGTTAGCCGTCTAACTAAGAATTTCCTTTACTTTTTGAATGGATTAACCCTGTGTAATGATCCAATTGGGAAGATCATTTCCACATCCATAGACATCTGATGCATAACACGGAAAGACAAAAATGAAGCTGGCTTTGTTCGACATGTAACTGTATTCAGCTTAAAAATCTTGACATCCTGTTCTGGCGAGTCTCGCCACAGAATGCATTGGAGAAAATCGTCTGGCACTGTAACGCGTATGCAGCGATATATTTTTCCAATATCTCCTGTTAGGGCGACCGGGAAGTTACGTAAGCGAAGAAGAATGTGAAACAACGAGCTCTGAATAACAGGGCCAGCCATCAATAGTTCATTAAATGAATATCCTGACGAGGTAGCTGCTGAGCCGTCGAAAACATCAACTTTGTCGTTGAACTATCTTTTTTACAGACAATGTGGTGAGGGAGAAAATATTGACAAAGTCCTGTGGACTCTAGAGCGACGGGCGACATATGAACCAGACCAAGTATTCCTTTAAAAAATTTGAAGATTCAGCCTTCAGGTCAGGAGCCGACGAAAGGCTTATTGGTTTGACTTCCCAAGATATTCCCAACTTCGCTTGAAAGGTAAACGAACCGAATATTGGCCACTAGGCAATCTTGTAATTGTCCTTACGAAATGATCTTCACAATCAGTTTCTCCCTTTGAAGTGGTGCGTCAAGCAGGTCAAGCTGGCTTCTATCTCCCAAAATCATCGCACCAATTCATCAGCACGTTTTTCAGAAGTTGCTCAAATTTGCGCACAGTATGCTTTGCAATCAACGTGTACCCACCCAAACGCGGTCCGCCAGAAACTACCCAACCAAGCCTTGTTTTCTGAAGACATGGTAGCTCTGGGAGAAGCTCATAAAGCAGACTAGCTCCAAGCAGCTAGTCCACGCGCTGTGGCTTGAAGAAAGACGGATTTGCAGGCGCAGTCAGCTGGCCAGACGGAAAAATAGAGTTATTTAAACGCAGCGGGGAATGATGCTTCGCCCCACAGGTCCGACAGCATCGAGAGCTGCGTAATCTTAATTGATAAGGTCATCAATCTTTATCTTTAGACAATTCAAGCACAATGCAAGTGGTTTTTCCCAAAGCCATAATGCAGGGGCCAAGATTCCGAACTGAGAACAATTATGTATCTCATGACCAGGACTGTCACAAAAAACGCAGACAGGGGCGTCGAGGTTAGTGGCAATAAATGACGATCTACTTGTATTAATTGATCCGGTTTTTTCCACCTGATGGATACAGTTTCCATGGGTCGGCATCTCTTCTTCAGAAACGTAGGCATATGCTCCCACGATGGTATCAAATTGACGAAAGACGAATCCTCTAGCTTTTTTTCCCATTTGGCTTGTGATATTGGGTCCAGCTTTTGTAGGATAAGCTGCACAATGCTGGATCCAGCGATGTGTTCGGTGCTACCCATGCTTTTATCGCGCGAATGTGTGCGTTGCATTGGTCGGACAACTCCCTTAACGCCACGGCCGATCCACCTGCCACGTCTATTATTAAACCTTTGTTAAAATAAATTAAATTCTATGGCATAATTATCGTTTGCTATTTCCAATGATCGAATTGCGTCCAGCGCTGAATACTTCAAGCATGATCAAAGATGCTGAAGCTTTTCGATAGAGTTAGCAAACTTTCATAAATTGAAATGGCTTTACGCTTAAGAAAAGTCACCCTGTTTGCAGAGGCCACTTCACTAGAGGCGTTATTTTCTGTTGCCTTTACAAGCGTAGGAACTAGATGAGTACTTAACAACGGTGATCGCTAGTGCATGTAAACCGCTCAAAAACAATAGCTGTAAGAACTTCGGCGAACGCAATTGTCTAGCTATGTAACTAAGCAATGGTTTGTACATAAATTACGCACAAAACGAAATGTCAGGTTGATGATCTTTTAAGTTTATTGCTTTAACGTAAATCAATAATGTAGCAACAAAAGATAAAATAGCTTTTTCAAATAGAAATAATTAAATATATTTTATTTCCTATGTTTTAATTTGTTAGTATATTAGTTATAACTTCGGAGAAGCAGGCAGATCCGAATTGGCCTGTGCTTATTATTTGATTTTAAGAGCTTACAAAGAGTTACAAAGACAAGCGAGTTGGTGCGTGTCGATTGCAGCATATACCAAATGCATGAACCGAACGAACTTAACTAACTCGATGCACCGAGGCCTTATCATAAGTGAATACTAGCGCAATAAATGATCGTTATAGCGAAGAGCGCCAGATCAATGATAATAATGTTAGGAGCGAAATTTAAGCAGTTGCTTCGCAGAGAATGTATTATAAGCAAGATGCTGCTCTGATAAGTTTCGAGGTCGCTCCAGCTGTTTTTCTGACATAGACAGATAGGCGTTAATTTATTTTGCCATTGAAAGAAGTAGTAAAACATATTTTGGGTATCAGTATTTTCCCAAATTAAATGTATTGAAAATGGTAAAAAAAGATAACTAAAAAGAAAAAATATTGTTAGTATTTTGTTGAAAATTAAATGTTTTTATGTATGTAATGTACTTAATCGTATTCTTGTTATTTGTTAGCCTATCGTTGAAGGTTTTTCTTAACTGCAAGTCATTATCGTAACTGAACGAATATTGACGCACAAGGATAGTAATTTGTATAGCTTATATTCCAATTATTCCCAGAACTAGACTGTGCTGTGTTAATTTTGGTACGCATGTGTATATTTCGGTATAACCTTTACATGTGTCCAAATTAAATTATTTGTTTTTTGGCTAGTCCAATTTCTAGTCGTTTTGTTTGAAAACGAAACCGATCTGCAAACCTTCAGTGCTGACCGATTAGTGAAACAGGAAACTTTCAATAATATTAGAGTTATTGCTTAAGATAAGAATAGCGGCTAAATTTCCGTGACCGAGCCGCTACTAGTAGACGCGCAGAGACAGTGTTTGCTTTCCTATACATATAATTATTCGTAGATTGTAGAGTCGGCGTACTAGCTCGGTTGCTAGTAGGTGAAATAGTCTCACTTGAGTAAAGCAGGTCATCCACATGCGAGCATCCTCGTGAACATTCTCGTTGAAAAAATTAAAAACCAACACTGTTAATGGTTCGCAACACCTCCACTAACGTCGAACACTCCACTGAGCTGAGCCAAGTTCGGTCGCCTGCAAGATCACATGTGGATGGCGAGCTTGAATTTTAAAATGCGAGTTTGGGCATCTTTGGTCAAATAGTAATATCTCTACCCTTTTTTCAGCAATTTAAATGATTAATATCTGAAGCAATGCCTAATTAATATATATGAATATAGTAGAGAGGAAAATTATAGAAATGTTTTTCGAATTTTAAATTAAAAAAAATTATTTAAATTTAAAAATAAATAAATTTAAGCTTAAGATATAATAGATAAATTCATTTTAGAAGCCATTAAAAATATGGCCGACCCTTGAAAAAAAAGCTAAATAAATAGCAAAGATTAGTGTTTATGACTAGGACCAAATCAACTTTTAGACCGTGTTTATTTTGCGGCATCAGAATGTTGGATTACACACATACTAAATTAAAACTTATGTACAGGGTGAAGTATACAGAGTCTTATAACTTACCGTACAGCTGGGACCTCCAGAATGTCCCATTCCACAGACATATAAAACTCCGATAAGTCTACACCAACGTCGACAATATTGCTACCTTGTTGCTCGTCCATGTGCCTTAAGTCAACCTACAGAAAAAAGAATTTATTTATTAAAGTTACAAAAAAAATAAAAAAGTAAATACATTTATACATATTATATATGTATGCAGATCAGCGGTGCACAATCCTTTGATAATAAAGGGTCACAGCTATTTATGACCGCATACTACAGATATTAAAGTCGGTACTGCTTTTGCATGCTTTTTGGTACATTTTAATCATCAAGGACTTGTGTTCTACTCCCTTCGGCATAATTATTTTGACATATTGCGCTGTGCACTTTTCACTAATGACCCAGCATCATATAATAGAACTGATATTTCTTTTCGTACGTAAAGTTGCAATAAGTATGAAAATTGTTATGTTGAAATTATGATGCATTCTCTATTTGAGTTAAGCGAATTAAAAAGTTGTGGCATAAGTATTTTGAATTTACGGTAGTTATCATTTTATCGGTTTTACCCAAGGTTCGGTGTGTTACTGCTGCAGCTAATTTCGATATAATTATATATTATACTAAAAGTAAAAATTCTTTATTAGTCAAAACAATTATACGGATATTGTTGTAGAAATTAAATAGAATATTTCCGTTGCTTCGCCAAACTATTAAATTAAAAAATATAAAAAGAACGGAACAATTTTTCAATTTGCTTCGATCGGTAGGAAAACGTTAGATTATACGCCTAATGTCCTGCTGATCGTGAAAAAAGTTTTAAAAAACCCAAGCAGCATAAAATTCTGATTTGGAGTATTGGCTACACCGACTTTTTATGTGGCAAATCGAATTAGAAATTTTGAAATGTTTAATTAATGATGACATATCTATTATTTTTGTTATTATTAAAAAATATTCTTCATAGTTGGGTAATTTTGAGTAACAATAATCAAAACATAGTTTTAGTTAAATTAATGATAAAGCAATCCGTAAATAAAAATTGAATTAGTTTTGAATATGTATCCCTGGAATGGCAAGTGTTCTGTTCTAGGATCATATCCCATTGAAGTTCCCATTAACCAACATCAATAGTTTAGGAATTTAAATGATCTCACATTTCCCTCTGGTGATATATTTTTTGGAGAAACATTTGTTCTCCAAACAAAGAATAATCCTTGTCATAAGAGCAAGAGATTAACAACCATTCTATCAGAGGCCAAGGTGAAATCTCTAGATTGGAAGTCCTAAAGCCCAGATTTTAATGTAATAGTAAATAACTAATATTGAGTCTTGTTAAAATGCAAAACAAAGTAAATTCAAAATGGTAATACCACAAAAGTTCTCGATTTTTAACATTTAATTAAAAAGAAGAAACCGAATACATTTGAAATGTTAAACGCTCATTTTACAATAAAGTGTTTTATAACTCCTTAATATACTACATTTTTTTAATTTTTCTTCTGTATAGAAAAGATAATAAGTTAGAAAAAACTGACAGGCATGTCAAAATATTTATGACATGGGGCTTATGTATGTATGAATGTATGAGCTATAGGGCCATTTAAAAGAAATAGACCAATATGAAATATTTTTCAATTTAATTTAAAAATATGGGTCAAAATAATTTTTCCCTATTTAAATAAACTACTTATCGAATATCGTGCAATTAATCCAAATTTACTTGAAAATATCTTCACAAAATTTTAGTTTGAAATTATAACATTTAAGTTTAACTTTGCCATCTACATTTCTATTAATCAACGACAATGCATTAGTCGATGCAACTTAAGTCAACATAACTCGTTTCAAAAACAAAAATGCATTCCTTTACAGTAATTAAACATATTCGATAAAAAAAAAGGCCTTTGTAGAGGATATATTTACTATTCATGTTTAATTCATTTAATTAACTTAAAATAAATATTTTCAATCACGGCATGCAATCTTGGTATACATGCACATGTTATTATGAATTTTTATGTTCATGTAGCTGAGTTCTTAATCTCTTTCATGTTTACATCTGTTCATTTTCGTACAGTTATTTATTCTTCTTTTTCAAATAAGTTGCTTTGTATTATTTGACTGGAATAAAATTTATAAACTTAAGTTATAACAAAATAAACTGAATAAAGTAAGAGGTTCTAGTCGGGAGCTCCCGACTAGGGGATACCCTGAACCCTCTTATTCTTATATACACCAAATAATAAAAATAAATTTAAAAAAAAAAAGTTCCCGTGGCAGGGTTTGAACTCTCAACTGACCGCATTACTTGCTGCCGCCTCTACGCAACAGCCACACCAGCCAAAAAAAATAGTTTCCTCGGTAGGGTTCGAACTCGGAACTGACTGCTCTACTTTCCGCCGCCTCTACTCAATATCCACACCAATAATTAAGTCTTAATGAGAAAAAAGCGAATTAAAATAGCAGCACAGAAAACAATACAATCGAAATTGCAATTATGTGATAGAATTCAAAGAAGACGCGCATGATGAAATTTTCAGTAGTAGATCTTATTGTACTATAAAATATTCGTGTATTCTCAAAATGACAATTGCATTTAACTTGTGGCTTAATTAGATAGGCAATACAAGTTGGTTTACTAACATGATTTATAGCTTTTAGGTGGTAGCGGGGATGTGGCGACAGCTATAACATGATATATAAATACTTTTCTTGAAGCTACATGTCAAGTTTGGTGACTCTAGCTCTTATTATTTATCAAAATTGGGGCAAGTTATCGATTATCGGAAACAAACTCGATCAGCGCGGGCATTAGGAGGACCTACAGCTAAAATTTCAAGTCTCTGGCTCTTATAGGTTCTGATATTCTTGCGTTCATACATTCGGACAGACGGACAGACAGACAGACGGACAAGGCTAGATCGACTCGGCTATTGATGCTGATCAAGAATATATGTATATACTTTATGGGGTCGGAGATGCTTCCTTCTGCCTGTTACATACATTTGCACAAATACAATATACCCTGATACCCATTCCAAAGAGTTTAAATCGAAGGATTTAACTTACTGGAACGATGTCCAATTCTACGAAGAAAGCAAATTTAATATTTTTCGCTTAGATGACCGAATTAAGGTATGGAGAAAACCCAATAGGGCATACAATAGTTGCAACTTAATGCCAACAGTAAGGAACGGTGGTTGGCGCGCGTCAGATGCGTGCCAATAATGAAATTTTCTATTGCGCCCATGATCTGCCCATTCACATACATTTGTGTGTGTGTGTGTGTGTGTGTAGAGCCCGAAATACAGAAATCCTAAAAACTTGAAATCTTCTCAAATATGCATCGGACAGGCAGGCAACCAACAGGCACACAAACGCATAAATGCTTCTATTCATATACAAAATATACAAGTATGCGTGAAAAACAAGTCCAAAAACTTTTAAATGCACACATGCCAATGCTTAGGTAGCCTTACCAACGATAGCGATCTAAAATGCATCGACGTGGCAAACCCATTTCATTATTTCATATTACTCGTCCCTTCAAAAGGGAAGAAATGTCTCCGACATTTGAGAAAAAATGGAATTTGTGCGTATGTTTGCTTGTGCGAACACATACACACACATATTTAAAGGATCCCTTAACATAAAGAGAGAGCATTGAGAGCACTGAGAGTAAGTGGGAGCGAGATAAAAAACAGCAATGCCGTTCTATCGCACAAATTATATGGATGATTGTAAGCCACAGCAGTTTCCTGTAGTGAGAGCGAATAAAAAGCCAGCGATGCCGTTCTACCACACAAGTCAAATGTATTTCTTACTCTCTGGCTGTCGGAGCATGCGGGCGTGTCTCGAACCCGAACAAACACGAAGGTGACTTTGGACCAGCCGTATATGAAATACGTGGTCCCAACATTATATAATGGATGTCCAGTCTATATGCTGTTTGGTTAGTGGCCTAATATGTACATATGTGCATACATATGTTTGTGCATAGTAATTTCTTTCTACAATTAGTAGAAGACCACAAAGTGGAACTTTTCAAAACTGTTACTATAAACCAGCGCGCATGATTTAAGAGTTATATTTCGTATATATTTTTTATAGTTACATTATTTTAATAATTTATAATGCTACTTATGTAAAATTAGAAGATGGTCTAAAAAAGGTTGACTGATGCATTAATAATTATTATTATTAGATTGATCTTGTAACGTGTCGGTTTGTCAGTCGAGGAGCAGTGCTCTCCCACTTTTGTTTCGCTCAAGCACTAACCAAAAAACATATAGATAGGACATGCAGTGAAAACATATTAGTCACCAAAAATAAGTTTGCATCTGGTCCAACGAGCGAGTAAGATATACATATGATATACATATGATATACATATACATATACACTACAGGAAACTGCTTTGGCTTACTCTCTTCCATATGATTTGTGCGATAGAACGGCATCGCTGTTTTTTATCTCGCTCCCACTACAGGAAACTGCTTTGGCTTACTCTCTTCCACATGATTTGTGCGATAGAACGGCATCGCTGTTTATTTTTAAGTCGCTCGCACTTACTCTCAGTGCTCTCAATGCTCTCTTTATGTCTAGGTACCGTTTAAATGTTTGTGTGTGCATGTGTCCGCACATGCAAAAATGCCCACAAATTCAATTTTCGTCAAAAGTCGGTGGCATTTCTTCCCTTTTGAGGGTACGAGTAATATGAAATAATAAAAGTGTTTGCCAAGTCGATGCGAAATTCTTTCATTTTAGCTCGTTATTGTTGGAAAGGGTACCTAAGCGTTGGCATGTGTGCATTTAAAAGTTTTTGGACTTGCTATTCACGCATACTTGCATATTTTGTATATGAATAGAAGCATTTATGCGCATGTGTGCCTGTGGGTCCCTGCCTGCCTGTCCGATGCAAATTTGACAATATTTTTGGATTTCTGAATTTCGAGCTCTGCGCACACACACACACAGACACAAATGTGTGTGAATGGGCAGATCATGGGCGCACAAGAAAATATAATTTTTGGCCCGCGATTGTCGCGCACCCTTCTTTTTATTATTTTGGGTTTGAATTGATGAATGAATGTTGACCCCTTATTACCTGGAGATCAAATTCATACATATGTATATGAAAAAGCTAAATATTTTAAGACAATAAAATTATTAATACTATTAACATATAATTGCTCTTTTTTTGTATTTGGTATATTTGAATATTTTAAAGAGTTTATTTTTTACACAAATTTCCTAAAATTAGTTTTTACTTTACCTACATATGCAGGTACAGGTGCTTGGCAAAAGTTTACCCTATCCACCCAAGGTAGATGCTGCTGGGGTCAACATTCATTCATCAATTCAAACCCAAAATCATAAAAAGAAGGGTGCGCGACAACCGCGAGCCAAAAATTATATTTTCTTTTGCGCCCATGATCTGCCCATTCACACACATTTGTGCCTGTGTGTGTGTGTGCGCAGAGCTCGAAATTCAGAAATCCAAAAATATTGTCAAATTTGCATCGGACAGGCAGGCAGGGACCAACAGGCACACATGCGCATAAATGCTTCTATTCATATACAAAATACGCAAGTATCCGTGAATAGCAAGTCAACAAACTTTTAAATGCACACAATGCAGCGCTTAGGTACCATTTCCAACAATAACGAGCTAAAATGAAAGAATTTCGCATCGACTTGGCAAACCCTTTCATTATTTCATATTACTCGTACCCTCAAAAGGGAAGAAATGCCACCGACTTTTGACGAAGATTGAATTTGTGGGCATTTTTGCTTGTGCGGACACATGCACACACAAACATTTAAACGGTACCTAGACATAAAGAGAGCATTGAGAGCACTGAGAGTAAGTGCGAGCGAGATAAAAATAAACAGCGATGCCGTTCTATCGCACAAATCATATGGAAGAGAGTAAGCCAGAGCAGTTTCCTGTAGTGGGAGCGAGAAAAAAACAGCGATGCCGTTCTATCGCACAAATCATATGGAAGAGAGTAAGCCAAAGCAGTTTCCTGTAGTGTATATGTATATGTATATCATATGTATATCATATGTATATCTTACTCGCTCGTTGGACCAGATGCAAACTTATTTTTGGTGACTAATATGTTTTCACTGCATGTCCTATCTAT
The DNA here is from genome assembly GCF_035044405.1 of Drosophila montana. NCBI lineage: Eukaryota > Metazoa > Arthropoda > Insecta > Diptera > Drosophilidae > Drosophila > Drosophila montana. Next base: position 22,157 of record NW_026997250.1, read on the forward strand.
ATGTTTTTTGGTTAGTGGCTCAAGGCAGTGGATTCTGAGCTGGGCGTTGTCACCCCTGCGAAATTTGGAGCGCTCTAAGGTGCTTAGGGCCCTCACCGATACAACGATACCGCCTAGAGACTCCCCATGCAGATGTTGTTATATATGTGATATATAACAATGTTGTTATATATGTGATTCTAATAATTAATTAAGTAGCCCGTTCATTTTCATGTGTATGTCAAATTGTTGTGGTATGAGAGTGATTATTTTCCAACACTTACTTCAAATGTGCTCAGAAGAATCAGTTATCGATTTAGCCTGTAGCCTGCGATTGCCATCACACTACAGACTATTGCGTTTTGTCGATTGCCGATTGGCGATTTCGTGTTTTTTGCCCAACAATATCTTAAAAAATAAACTTTTTTAATCGATTTGAAGCTTTTGATAATAAATTGTTTGCAGTGTTTTGTAATCAAAAAAAATAGTTTTAGGCGTTGGGCATTAGCTGCTGCAATAGAAAATACTTGTGCCTTTTTGGATCTTGTTCAGGACCCTTATTATACCCTGAACCCATTGAAAATGGGTAAATTGGTATAATTTATATGTGCACATGTATGTTTGCGACTCCAGAAAGAATATATATTCTTGATCAGCATCAATAGCCGAGTTAATCCAGTCAAATCCGTCTGTCCGTTCGGCCGTATGTATGAGAGCAAAGATCTCTAAACTTGTAACCTGTGGGAGAGGAGCGATGTTGGTAAGGGGCTTGCAGGAAGCTGCCACCACAACTACAGAAATCGCTATAAGAGTTAATCGATATAGAAATATGATTTCCAATATTTTCAAGAATTCCGAAAACTACGGGAATATTAAGCTCTGCGGTAGATTGACCTTTGTAAATAAACAGTGTAAACAGGAAATTTCACGACTTGCGGTCGGTATTTTTATCTTAATATATATAGAAGAAGAGTCCATTAAGTTTTAGTGGAAACCAAAAAAGTTTCATTTGCTTCCCAGCCTGTACCCAAGCTAATGAAACGTCACATATTTGGCCGTTTGCTTTTGCCGAAAAATATAAAGTTTAGAATGCTATATGTATTATTTTCGGGCGATAAAAGTTCAATTTGGTTGGATGCTGAACTAATTGAGTTTTCAGGTGATTTTTACGGAGATGATTGAATCTTTCAGGAAGACAACGCCCCAAATTTAAAGACATTCAATTGGAAAGAAAAATACCGGATCTAATCCCAATTGAAGACCTATGAGGCATACTTTCCAACAAAGCTTACAAAAGTGGTTGGCAGTTCGAAACCATAAAGCAACTAAAAAAAATTTATTGAAGGAGTGGGATCAAATAAACCCTTTCAGCAACTTGTCAACTAAACTATTAATACTTATAAATAAAAAAAAAAAAATACTTCATTTGTTTTGTATAATCTTGTTATAATTATATCCTTTTGTTTTTTGTTACTATTCACTTGAGTACAACAATATCAAAATAAAGTTTGAAAAATGTCATTGGTTTCATATACTTTTTTTTAATAAATCACCTATGCATATACTTATTTCCCTGAGGTAATATATATTAATAATTGTGGGCGTAATATTTTTGGTCAATCTTAGAGGAGAGGTTTAGACTCTAAAAATTTAAAAGACAACAATTTTCTCAACTTGCCCTTCGCCTAGTTTGCGTATACTGCGTGTAATCAAGACGGATATTACACAAAACCAATATGCTCTTACATTTTCGTTTGTTGAATAGGGTAAATGAGGACATGACATATATATGTAAATTATTATCATGTTTTTTCAGGACACAAAAATGCACGACATTCAACTTATCGTTTCATTATTTATTTTATTTAGAGTCTGTGCAAAGTAAATGTGTATGTGACTAAGTGCTGAACACAAATTAAATTTTTTTAATCACAGTTCATTTATCAAAGAAACGATTTTTTAAACAGTTCATATAGAAGTTTTGAACAATCGACACGTAAGTCTGTTGCGATGAAATTAGTGCAATGGAAGTTAAGATTAGAAACCAAATTATAATTATTACAACAGTGCCACCCTTGGTCCGCAGGTAATCGTTAAAATACATTGTAAATAATTCGAATAACGAAAAAGATCACTTGTCCACGCCGAAAATTTAATACCCGTGTAGACATTTACGTTTTGCAGATTTGTGAGAATAGTGAAGCTCGTGAATGCAGAGTATGATGACAATATCTTGGAAAAAACAATATTTGCCATATTTTGGCATGCTATATATGCAAAATTTTATCAAAATTTATAAAAATATAAAATATATATATATATATAGCGAAATGAAATAATAAATACCGAGCTTGGTCAAGATATCATGATCCACAAGAGTTTTCCATACAAGAAGATAATTTATGGCAGTTATAGGATATGGTGGTTTGAGCCAACAGAAACAGCAGAAAGACCTACTGTGCACAATTTGAATATGACAGATTTAAAAATGAGAGACGAGTTCGCATAGAAACAGAATTCGCGAAACAAGGATGGACGGACAGAAGGACATGGCCATATCAACTCGGCTGTTGATGCTGATCTAGAATATAAACACTTTATGGAGTCGAAGATGTATTCTTCAATACGTTACACATTTCATGACAAAATAATAATACCCTCTCCTAAGTTTCAAAAATAGATCAATTCAAATTAATTGTTTTCTATGGTGTGCATTCTTGTTGCCTTGTATTACCTTGCAAGCCCGCGCTGCTACAGAGACGTGACAAAGGACCATAAAAAATAAAAACAGCTAATAAACAACATACAGTGAGTCGTTGCACAACACAAAATTTCTGGTTTCGAGACGTATTCTATACATTGGGTCCATAATCCCGGCTGCGCCGTTCTTGTATGGTGCTACATAGTTCATTTCCCACAGTTTAGTATTGATAATGCAAATCCCTACTTACTCCTTCGCTTCTTCTGTTAACATTATACTAGTCCTAGTTGCTCTTTTTTAAACATTTAATCTACACCCCCCATGTGAAGTATCTTACATTATATGTTTATGACAAATATTAAACACTTCTTATACCTTTTGAGACCCCAATATTAAACACTTCTTATACCTTTTGAGACCCCACATAACAAATCCCCCTTACTTAATAGCGATGGCTGCCGCATCACGACCGTTTCTGGTGGTTATGCTACTCTTCTATGGGCGGGGCAGCGCACAAGTGGTGATTTATTACCTCATAGTTCACGAACTAATGCAGTATTCTAAAGCTACACTTAATTAAGATAATCGACTACATAGCGGGTCTCCTGCAGTCTTTCTGCCTTCCTTCACTGCTGGATGATGCTGATGTGGTCCCCTCCGTGGAATGGGGCTCTCTTCCAATGGTTACTACTGACGCCTTGCTTGTAAGGAACGTAAACCTCTTCGTCAGCTCTATGTCTTATATTGTGATAGCTCTGGCCATTTTTAATCAGGTAGTCAGAGAATTTCCCTGGCTACTTGATCACTCGTTCCTGCGTGGTCAGGAGATCGTCCTGCATGGGGATCCTTTTCCGAAAGCGCTCTTCAGCTTCTAAGTCTGCTAACCAGATGCCTTCGCTGCTTTGACTCCCCTCTCCAGACCCTTCAACCTCAATAGTTTCGTCGCGAACTCACGCGAGTTCGGTTCCGGGTTCGCCGACTAACGCGACTTCTTATGTTACCCGACCTGACAGGCATCGCCAATTGGCGTCCGGTTTCCTTGAGACGGTCGCTGGAAACACTCTTAACTCCTCACCGCTCATTATGCACAGGAGACCCCTGATCCGTTAAAATTGTCGCTTGCACCGCGTGCCTTATAGGTCGAGATTACTGTGCTGTGTTTATGTGTTGCTATCTTAATTCGTTTTTTTCTTGTTGAAAATAAATTGTTGGTATGGCTGTCGAGTAAAGGCGTTGGCAAGTAGTGCGGTCACTACGGATTCGAGTCTGATTGGGAGGGACTATTTTGTATATTTTTTTTATTACTGCTAAAACAAACGAGTTCGTAGCGCGAGCTGTTGTTGTTGTTGTTTTTTGCTGCTTACTGCACTTTTTTCTCACCTCTTACTTATTATTATATTCGTAGCATTTTTTTTATTTGTATGTCACTGTCAATTACGCACTGCGTACCACCCTAGCACCGGCTCACCGCATTGCACGATTTTTTGGCGTGGTTCAACGCGGTCACTGCACTCTCTTACCATGATACTGTAACATCCAACCACCCTGCTCACGGCATGCTCACTATTTTTCTGTTTAAATTGTAATGTATTTTCCCGCAGCCGACCTACTCCACCGCAACAAGTTCACGGACGCTCTGATTTGCCGTTATATACGCCGTTAACATTCGAGCCGCCTGCTTCTGTCTGTACGTTTGTTTGTTGTCGGTTGAGTTTGCGCACAATCGCTCGCGCCGTCTGGACACAATATTTAAATGACTTTTTCTGCACGCAGTAGGAAAATGGCATCTCCCTTATTTTTACTGCTGATAGCTCGCTTTGGCTACCATAATGACTTAATATATATACTTATATCAGTCTACCCAGGAGTAGCTCCTCGGGCGCATGGGATTAGGGTAATTAGTATTACAGTGCCTCTCTCATTAGCGCCCACGCCTTGGTGTCTCTATCGTCTTTTGTTCTTTACATACGATTGTTCTTTTCAAAGAAAAACTAAAGTGCAGGTTGGCCATGCTTTGGACTCCGTTTAGGGGTGCGAACTCCTTTCTTAATTCTTATCACTCCTCCGCTCTTCCTGGTAACAATTCGCATTCGCTTAACTTATTCTTCATTCTTATTACTCCTTGTGGCGTATTTTACATTTTAAGCTTAGACATTGCACGCCAAATGTGAAGATGTCTGCTGATGACTTCAACGTTATCGTTAATCGTTATCGTAAGATTCAGATAGTAAATGTGCACAAATTTGCATGTGGCTTATATTTACTTAATAGCCTAGCGCACCGTCGAGCGAAGGTACTGGTCACTGGTACTCCCACAAGACACCCGGACAGAAGCAAAAGCACTTCGCCTTGCATTAACTTTGCCATCTACCAAGGGACCAGCACCTCTCATCGCTGAGGACTGAGATCTCGTGAGTGGCCACCTGGCCTTAATAGTTACCTTGAAGAGCAGGGCCAAAGTAGTCTGCGGAATATCGAGTGTGTTCACCTCAACACCGAAACCTGCACTGGTCTGGATGGCGATGCAAAAATTCCTTTTTATAGCGTTGATCTTTAATACAATACTTAGGACGCAACACTTTTTTGCCCAGTGGAAGTTAGCGTGGATCCATATAATACAAAAATTCCAGCAAGCCTGAATATGACCTTGACCTTGCTCTCTTTTTCCTATTCTTACGTATTTACCTATTGGATCGAAATTTTGATGAGAAATGAACTACTCCAGATTCCAACGAATTTCTACAGGAAGATCCAGGCCTTTCCAAAAAAGCCGTTTTCAACCCCATTGTCTATAATAAGTTTTGAAGATTAAACCACACTCGACGAAACATCATCTAAGTTGTATTTTCATAAAAATTAGGATATTTTGTATCCAATACAATAAACGTTAAGGAATAAAAGCATTTTAGTATCTATCAATACACCTAACTAACATACATAATAGGTTATTCGCCCTAATTAGTTGTTGCTTCATTTCCTCACTTACCGATCTTACGATAAAAGCCTTCATAAATATGGTTAGCTTTGGTATGTAAGTGTGTTAAATATGTTATGCTGTGTAGGCCGTATGTGACTTACATGTTGTGTTTAATACTTAATTTTTAATGTTGTATTTTAAATACACAACTGCAATACAAAGCATACGTAAAGCATGCATGACATTCTACTCAACCAGAAAATTATTTGGCGAAACCTGCGGGTTACTCCCAAAAACCATATGGCTTTACACAGCAGTAGTAAGGTATCTTCTCACTTACGAATCTTTTGGCTAGCATAATTCAAGAACTACAACATCCAGAAACCTACAAGACTTTAATAAGCCGCCTGTGCATCCACCACAGGAACTCTAAAAGCATGCCTGTTCTCCTTTTCATATTAGGAACCAATCCAAATTTTAAACTTTTCTAAAGATGCCAGATACGCATGAATATGAAAATAGGGCATAATACATACGAAAGATTGCTGATCGGTAAACGTTTTCAAACGAAATTACTATCTGAGAAAAATTGGACCAATCAAATAACAAGCAATTTAATTTTTATCACAGTTGATAAGGTGATAATCCATTCATATTATTTATAGTTATACATTTCAATTGTCAATCGAAAGTTACTCTAAAGGCACTTAAAAAAATTTGGGACTAAAAAAAATATTTGATGCATTTATCCACGATTACCTGCTGATTCAGGGCCCTGAACTTTACAAAGAAAATGCTGGCACATTAGCATCGCTCTTAAAAGGGCGAAATCTTTTGAAGGAAACCAAGGAATATTTTAATTTCGAATAAATAAAAGGATAAGTTTAAATTTGAAAACAGCTGCAAGGATTATCTAATGGCTGTATTGCTCCACAATAAAAATAATATAATTATATAATAAAAATACTAAAAATACGCTATCGAGCTCGAGCACGAAGCGACCGAACTTAGCTAACCCGTCACGCAGCATCGAGTCCTTAGCATAAGTTAATGATAGAGCAATAAATGATTGTAACAGCAAAGAGTGCCAGATCAATGTAAACAATGATATGAGATAAATTTAAGCAGTTGCTTTAAAAAGCAATGTTATAAGTAACATGCTGCTCTTATCAGCTGCGAGGTCACTCCAGCAGTTTCAGATGCGTACTGAGTCCCTGATGGGCAGTAGGCATAGCTTGTTTGCAGATCTCCTTATCACTCCTGTTGCGGTGCCAAAGACGGCTACGCGAGCGTCTCCATTCTTTCCCACGATTAGCTCGGTGATCCTCGCCACTGGCCACCTTAGAGACGGAAGATTCTCGTCTTTCACAAGGACAAGGTCGTTGACGCATAGGCCTGGTTTCGGTGTGCACCATTTGGAGCGCTGCTGCAGCAGAATTAAATATTCTTCACACCAGCGGGACCAAAACAGTTGTTGGAGACATGTTACGCACTGCCAGCCATCCAGACGATTGAAGTAAAGGTGAGTCACATCGGGTTTAACGAACGATGAGCTGAGTCCAGTAGGTCTGGTGGATCTTCTGAAAGAGGAAACAAAGCCTAGATTTAATTGTAGATGCATAGTGGCAGACTGGGGTGTGAATCTCTTCGAAGTTGAGAACATAAGAGCCAACAGCTCGATAAAAATTATGATTCGCTGTTTTCACTGTTATTTCCCAAAGGCCGCCAAAATGCAGCGAACGAGCGGGAATAAATTTCCAATCAATGAAGTCAGCCATGCAAAACTTGTGCACTGAGTCAAAAATATTGCGACTAATAACAAGACGCTTGAAGTCCAGAAGCTCGTTTTTGGTGCCGACGAAGTTGGTAGCGTTATCCGACCATATCTGGGACAGCTTGCCTCGAGTCAAGATAAACCTCTTGAGCGCATTCAACAATGAAGCCGTCGATAGATCCTTGACCAGCTCTAGGGGAACGGCTTAAGTCGCGAAGCAGACGAATTCAGCCATGTAGCATTTGACTGGAGCATTATTACGTACGTCTCGCTTATAGAAAAATGAAATATATGCTCTACAAATCGAGGCTTGGCACGAAAGCATCTCACACATTTTCAAACTTGGATACGGTCTTCCTTCCACCAAGCCAGAAGTGCCCGGTGTCCAGCGTGTAAGTCCCGATTGTGAAATATTGTGATGAGTGAATTTGTGATGGGATGGTGCCGCGGAAGAATTATTGGATGACGAGCTTCGAAATCCAACGAAGAGTTTTTTAGAAGAGTTTATCAACTCTAACGATGCCGAACTGGATGATGGATGGCTCACCAACTTTTCTCGATCACAGTGATTTAATCTCTTCCCACAGGTGTGCTCTCTGGACGAGCCGCAGTAAGAGTTGGGTGCCATGTTGTGTACCAGAAACTGTTAGTCCAGGATGCCTGATTCTGCGTTTGAATTTATAAACAAATGCGAACATACGCTGCATTGTATCAAGAGAGTTAACATATTTACAAATGGCAAATGTATCAAATATTTATCTGCTACAGGTATTGACATAAGAGGAGAGAGCTTAAGAAACTGTGCTTTCTCAAAATTGCAGCAAAGATTGTGGTATGCTAATGCTAATGATGATGGCAGGCTCTCGACCCAATTAAGCTATTCCTTCCAGATTTACTGCAAGAAGATTTTAGCCTTAGCGATCCTGTCGCTCCCATCATTAAACTTAAGAGAAGATTTTCTGTCCTCTTCGAATGTGCCTACCAGTACAATATTATTTGAGCACCACTTTCGCAGCTTGGATTCCCCACTTGCCATGATTCCAGCCGTTTGATTGGGAGTTTCACTAACTTCTTGAATCGACTCACCCCGTGAAATGAGATCGTCAACGTAGAAGTCACGCCGCAGAATCCTGGCGAGTTTCGCCATAGAGTGCATTGAAGAAAATCGTCTGGCACTGTAAAGCGTACATAGCGATATATTTTTCCAATATCTTCTGTAAGGGCGACCGGGAAATTACGTAAGCGAAGAAGGATATTAAACAACGAGTTTTGATTAATAGGATTAGCCATCAATAGTTCATTAGCTGAATATCCTGACGAAGTAGCTGATGAGCCGTCGAAAACGTCAACTTTGTCGTTGAACTGTCATCTTTAAAGACAATGTGGTGAGAGAGAAAATATTGACAAAGGCTTATGGACTCTAGAGCAACGGGCGATATATGACTCAGATCCAAGTATTCCTTTAACAAATTTGAAGATTGAGCCTTCAGGTCTGGACGATTTTGTAGTTTCAGTTCCAGAGTCAGGAACCGACAAAAGGCTTGTTGGTATGACTTCCCAAGATATTCCCAACTTCGCTTGCAGGGTAAACGAACCGAATATTGGCCACTAGGCAATCTGGTTTTTGTCCTTACGAAATGCTTTTCACAATCAGTTTCTTCTTTTGAAGTGGTGCGTGTAGTTTCCAAGCAGGCTTCTATCTCCCAAAATCATCGCACCAATTTATCAGCACGCTTTTCAGAACTTGATTCAAATTGGTTTTCAGTATGCTTCGCAATCAACGTGGACCCAACCAAACCTTGTTTTCTGAAGACATGGTAGCCCTGGGAGAAGCTCTATCTGACGAATAAGCTCATAAAACAGACTAGCGCGCTGTTGCTTGAAGAAAGACGGATCTGCAAGTGGTATGTTAGCGGGAATGTTCTAGAGCTGTGAGACATGTTGACTAGTCAGACACTACTGCCTGTAAAGAAATAGAGACCATATTTCCTTCTGTGTCCAAACGAGACTCTCCAAGATCGGAAACAATGAGGACATGAACTTCTTTAACTGAAGCTATTGAGCAAGTCGAGAAGTCATAAGATGAAGCTGAGAACCGGAATCCAAAAGGACACGACAAGGTATTAAAGTGTCGGAGCTATTTTTCACGAGCACCATAGCAGTAGCTAAGAGGACAATATCACTGCTAAAATACTGGGCAACAAGAGAGGTGCAGTTAGATGTTGACGACTTAAGGAAAGAGGCATAAGCAATTGACAATGAATCAGCAGGCGCAGTCAGCTGGCCAGATGGAAAAATAGAGTTATTTAAACGCAGCGGGGAATGACGCTTCGCCCCACAGGTCCGACAGAATCCTGAGCTGCATGATCTCAATTGATAAGCTCATCAATCTTTATCCTTAGACAATTCAAGCACAATGCAAATCGTTTTTCCCTAAGCCGTAATGCATGGGTCAAGATGCCAAACCGAGAACAATTATGTATCTCATGACCAGGGCTGTCACAAAAAACGCAGACAGGGGCGTCGGGGTTAGCGGCGATAAATGACGATCTAGTTGTGTTAATTGCTCCAATTTTGCCACCTGATGGCTAGGGGCACAGCTTGCCATAGCAAAATTTATAGTTTCCATGGATCGGAATCTCTGCTCCAGAAACATAGCCATATGATCCCACGATGGTATCAAGTTGACGAACGCTCTTGCTCTTTAAAGCGCGATTCTGTACGTTGAATTGGTCGGACAAGTCCCTTAGTGCCCTTAGGCCGATACACCTGCCATCCTCTTGAGCCCCAATATCTCAATTATTATCTATTCTTTTACCTTTTCTCCGATAAATTAAATGTTATTGAATAATTATCGTTTGTTATTCCCAGTGATCGAAGATGCTGCAGCTTTTTGATATCTGCTAATTCAGGAGGATTGTCTATGACAGTTGTGAACATAGAATTAAAGTCGGCCCATTCTGTGTATACCACTGAACATAGGCAACTTTGATGAAGTTAATGTCGGCCATCCTTAGCACTAACTGTCTGCGCGGGCAGCACAGTTTGACCGCGAAATGTTGTGCAGAGCAATATTAAAGCGCGTTTTGCTATTTTACTCCGAACCGAATTCTTCATCGAAACAGCTAATTCGTCAAAGTCCCCACGCATTTGGCTACCAATTTCATCAAAGTTTAGTTCTTCTAGGCTGGTATGAGAACTTTCCAATGAGGCCTGTAGCCGCTCGATTGGCTTCATCCTAACACTAAGACCGCACTAATTAATTGCACTAAGAATCGAATTAGCTAGAGCATTTTGCAAAGTTTGCAAACTTTCATAAATTGAAATGGCTTTACGCCTAAGAAAAGTCACCCTGTTTGCAAAGGGCAGTGTGCAAAAAGTGTGTACAAAACTGGTTGAGTACTTAACAGCGGTGATCGCTAGTACATGTAAGCCGCTCAAAAACAATAACTGTAAGAACTTCGGCGAACGCAAGTGTCAAGCTATGTAAGCAACGGCAAAAAACTTTGAGCCACCGAGAGAGTTAGCAAAGCGACGGCGATAGCTTATATGTATTGTAAAGTAGTGTTTCTAGCCGGGGTCGTAAAACTCAATCTAACCGGGTCCACTCTGCAAGACATTTATAGTTTGCCGAGACGGGTGGTAGGGAGTTGTAGGGATCACTCCGCCACAGAATGGTTAGTTTTAGGAAACGGGGAAGAGAACCGCTGTGATCTGTCCGCCGCGGCTAGGGTTAGGGTTGATCAGCGTGATGGGTGCTGCTGGGGTCGTTCCGCCACTAAGCGCTGAAACTAAGCGATTCTAATTTGGCCGCGATCGCCGAATTGTTGACAAAGAATACAACCAAAAAAAACACAAGGCACTTCAATTGTAGTAGCTCCCGTTAATTCTTTATTACCTATCCCTAACCTCACGGTCACTTCGCGATTCCTTTTCTAAGTCTCTCTGTCGTTGCGTCTGCACGTCCAATACTCACGCTTGCCAATCCAAAAGTGCCGCTGCTGATCAGCCGTCTTACGACCTACTATCTACGAACTATCTACGAAAGCCTATTCGCTCCTTCGCTCCTCCCGTTTACATTTTTATTATTATTAGGAGTTAGCTGCCTATGATTATATTTATTTCGTAATCGGTCTCTCCTAACTTAAATCCTGTTCCTTTATTCTTTTAAATGATTGGTTTTAATCTATTTTAGACTTCAATATGTTCCCTTAGCTTAGTAATTGGATTATAATTCCATTAGTTTAACATGATAATAATAACAATTATTAATATAAATTAATAATATAATAACTCCATTGTTTTGATATCTGAACAGTGCTTAAAGCCAATAATATAATAGTTCCATTTTACATTCGCCTTTGTTAGGAGGTATGGCTACTGCCCTTGTAATTGTGACCCCGCGTCACACCCCCTTCTCTGGCTCCCTTGTGATCTTGACTAAAATATCTGCGGTCCATCCACAGGGGGACTTTTCCTCGACGAACTGACCGCACGCCTCTAGTGGCTCCCGAGATAGCGCATCTGCTACCACGTTCAGTTTCCCTCGCTGGGACTGTACGTCAAACTGGAACTGCTGTAACTCCAGGGCCCACCGAGCGATCCGTCCAGACGGGCTCTCTATCGAGTTGAGCCATTTGAGTGCCATATGGACGGTGATAACGTCGATCCTGTATCCCTCCAAATTGCAGCTCAGCTTCCGATTGGCGTACGCAATGACCCGCTCTTCTTCATCAATGGTAAGGCGAGGATGGCGCCGTCGTGAGTCGTTCCTTCAGCTGTTCCAACGTAGCTTGTTGTTCTACACCCCAAGACCACGTCTTCCCCTTCTTCAGGAGAGCGGTCTTCGGCTGCATGACTGACTTGCAGTTTGTCGGGGCAGTCAGCTTCTGAATCGCGAGCACCTTTGCGGGATTCGTGTGAATTCCCTAGCCGCTTACCACGTGTTCCAAGTATACAAGTTCCTTTTGGAAGAACCGACATTTCTCCTGGCTTAGCCTCAAGTTGGCCTCCCTTAGCCGTCGGAACACCTCCTTCAGGTTGGCCACGCGCTGCTCCTTGCTCTCGTCTATGACGATAATGTCATCTAGAAAGGCGAAAGCATATGGCTCCACTTTCGGCCCTATCCCCGAATCTAATGCTCTCTGGACCGTGGCGCACGCAGAGTGCAGCCCGAAGGGCATCACCGTCCACTGATACAGACCCCGGCTTGGGACCATAAACGCTTTATATCCAATATCCCTGCTTCAGAACCAACGACGACATATAACGAGTACGCCGTAAGCGCTCCAGTATAAGGTACGGGTGCGGGGTACGAGTCCGGTATCAAATGTGCATTAAGCTGTCTGTAATCGATACACATACCTTAGTCTCCTGTCTTCTTTTTCACCAGCATGATCAGCGCGCTGTACGGGCTCCGGGACGGCTCGATGGCTCCCGTCCGGAGCAATTCCTCCACCTGCTCGTCGATGACTCGCTGCATCGCCGGGTTCCTTGGGTAGTATCTCTGCTTAATGGGCTCATTGTCCTTCATGACGATGCGATGGCTGGCTATATGCGACACTCTCTTCAGCCCCTCGAACCGCGAGGTGCCTCCAGAAGCACTTGTAGATTTGACTCCAGGTCAGCTGGTCAGACGTCCACTAGCCTCAACGTCAACTCCCGCGGCTGGGTTTTCCTCCGCGGATAGCTCGCCGGCTAGTAGGACTCCCCCTGAGGTGCGAGGTTGATCCTCCTGCCCGTGAGACCCAACCACCCTTCCCAGCTTCGCGCTCTTAGGTGCAGATCCACTTGTAGGCCCTGGATCCCCTTCCGTCGTCGGCTGTCCTTCCGCCCTAACCCTTGTCGAGCTCCGTTTACACTCCCGTTCCGACTCTCCTACTGGCCTCCTGGACACCCCTTTCTTGCCCAACCGCGCCTCCGAGATTCTCTCCGCGGGACGGACGATCGTCCCCTGGGTAATCCCTAACCTCGCCTCCGGGATTGCCTCAGCAGGGCGACCAGTCGCCCCTTAACGAATCCCCGGTCTCTCCACTCTCCCCAGCGTCATCTCACTGTCTCCACAGCGTATTCTCGTGCCTATCGCACGCAGAAATCCAGGGCTAGGATCACCTGATCTAACATCGACGCCATTACTGGCAGAGGCACACAGATCGTGTGACCCGATAGGCTGATCTCCGCGGGCACCATCCGTGCAACGTCTAACCCCGACCAGACCGGGAGTGCTCAGACGTGGGTTGGAATCCGATTCGGATTTCGACCGTCTATCCCTCTTAACGGGGTCGGGTTCGGGCTGGGCCTTATGCTCTGGAGTTCGGGTGTATTTGGCCTCTAACTCGGTTAGCCGAGCCCATACTTTGGCCGAGTGCGAACCCCCAGAAACAAAGCTTGCTAATCGGCAACGCAAGTCTTCGACCCGCCCTAGGTCGCTCAACCCGAACTCGCTAGTGATCGCCTCCAGCTCCTCCTTTCGTCGCAAGTGGATCCATCGTACGCCCATCCCCGGATTCTGGCACTCACTCGTATCCATCCTTTCGTACGAAACCTCTTAACTTTATGTTTATTGGTCCTTCTCTTTGATATCCGAGTTTCCTCTTCTTCCTTTAGAGCTGCGCTTTTGTCTCTTTTATTGGATGATTGTTTCACACTGCCTTTTATCTCCGTATTTATTTATCCGTATGTCTTTATTGCTCGTCTTGGATTTCTGAATTGTTTTAATTACTTTATTCGATTAAATTATTTTACTATGATACCATTTTAAATTACTTAAATTGTTTTATTTTAATATTATTTTCAATTATTTCGTTCTAATTATTTTATTCCGACATTATTTCAATTATTTTATTTATATATTATTTTTAATTATATTATTCCGATATTATTTCAATTATTTTATTTTTATATTATTTTTATATTTTATTTTAATTTTAATTATATTCTTTTATTTTTAATTATTTTATATTTATATTCTTTTTATTAACTTCATTTTTTATTATTTTACATCAATATTATTTTCCCCGAGTCACAAAACAAAACAAAATCAAGTCGCACTTTATCTGACCACCCTAAAAAGTATCCTACAGTATCCATTCGCTGCACTCGTCTACTCTTTTACCGTGGTACTGTGCTCATTAGCCACTCTCACTTTGTTATGTTTTTGCACGCCGAGTTTTTCTGCTCCGTGATGCACTTCACTCAAGCGTCTGGGCCGTTTTGTTGTTAGTTTTCCGCAAAAAAGTAGTAACAAAGAAAAATTAAAATAACAAAAAAAAAAAATTGTTCTCTTTGCAGGGTTGGAACTCGTAACTCACCGCACCACTTGCCGATTCCTCTTCTCGCCAGCCACACCAATAATTGAGTCTCAATGAGTAAAAACGAATTAAAATAGCAGCACAGAAAACAATACAATCGCAATTGCAATGCTGTTAATTAAATTCAAAAGCAGACGCGCATGAATGTGTATGTGTACATGCATACAAAAATTCTTGGAATTTGCGCTTGCTGCCCCAAACACGATTCCAGCAATTACATGCTTTATTTAATAACTTCTGTGTTTCTTAACCGATCTTGATGAAATTTTCTACATCTTATTGCACTATAGAATATTTGTGTATCCTCAAAAAGTCAATTGCATTTTAATTGTGGCTTATATTGTGGGCAGCATAAATTGGTTTATTTACTTGAATTATAGCTATGCGGTAGTAGCGGGGAGGTGGTGATTGGCTTAAAATGATATATACTTGATATACTATAACATGTCCAGAACGGGGCAAGTTATCGAATATCGGAAACAAACTCGAACTGCGCGGGCACTAGGAGAACCTACAGCTAAGATTTCAAGTCTCTAGCTCTTATAGGTTCTGGGTCCTTGCGTTCATACATACGGACAAGCGGACGAACGAACAGATTATGCTGATTATGAATATATTAACTCTATGGGGTCGAAGATGCTTTCTTCTGCCTGTTACATTGTAAAGAACACGACGGCTACGCTAGGCGCATTCCGCCTAACACTCGTGTTGTGCATTGGGAGCGTTCTCCGTCTACGGGTTCCGACCGTGCTTAGAGGAAGTGGCATATGTTCTTTTGCTCCCTAAAAAAGGTAGACAGAGTTAAGGTATGAGAGAATACCACGATATATAACGAGCGCTTTCGATCTGCAAGAAAAATATATCCTATAGGGCCGAGGAGCTAAGATGTTTGCTCTCCTCAGTCTTCACCCACCCAAAGTTCTAGTCGACCGCTCGGGAGCGCTTGATGTCTATATTTACTTTATATTTCAGAGACTTTGACTATGAGCTGAATTGGCGATGCACGTGGATTTATTATATATCCTCGTAAACAACAGAACTTTATAATGACACTGCACTCGTTGGCGAATAAAATTGAAAAGAATAACGCCACGCGGCAAAAAGCATACATCTAAGTCAGGATATTTTCATTCGCAACAGCGTTAATATTAACATAGGTCATGGTCACTCTGGTTATGTTATTAACCTAAGCTGATAATATGTATTTGCATCAATGTAATGGTGCAATGCTGCCCATCGCCCATCAGCTGATCACGTCAATGGCAGTGAATATTTAAATTTTCAACAATTAGGCTTATCACCCCATCACAACGCAGGTTTAATCGAAAGGATTGACTAATACTAAGATAAAAGCTGAAAAATGGGTGATTACTTACATTCCCAAATGTCTTTAGCATGGTAATGACCAAGTTCGTTTCCCCTGAGGTCTTCTAGCAAATATATACAATTTCCAATCTTTCGTTTATTTCGAGCTTTAGTTCAAACTGGCGCAAGCTTTGCGTTGAAGTGCTTTGCCAAATTGCTTAAAACGAAGTTGCGTTTTATCACCAGTTGACCGACTTCAAAAGAACGAGGACGTGTGCGCAAGTTATACGACCGCGAGTTCTTTTCATATGCCTTATACATGTATTTTTGAATATTGGAACGTATTATGGGAAATTCGTTTACTCGATCGAGATTTATTTGCCCTTCACTTAACATATTCAGGTTTTTGAGCAACTTGTAATCATTGCCATGCCTAATCATATTTTGCCCAAACACAACGTAGTCTGGAGGGGATCCAAAAGACTGATGTATTGTGTTCCGCAATGAACTATTTATACTATTAATGTATATATCCCATTGACTTTGGTCGAACCGAATATATGTTCGCAGAGCAGCATTAACCAACGATTTACTCTTTCCACCGTATTTGCCTGTGGCGAGTATACACCGACACACATATGCTGCATGCCGTACTTAGACAAAAGTGAGGAGAATTCCTGGCTTATAAATTGAGTGCCATTGTCACTCACTATTATCTCGGGTACTCCGAAACAGTCAAAAATATCTTCTTTTAGTATATAAATATGATAGGCCTCCCGGGTTCTCAATTGAACTTATGAGGTTAAATAACGTGAAGTCGAGGTGATATAAAAAGTTTAAGAAATCGGGAAATCACTCTGATTTCTCCCGCTATGCAGTTGCCCGATCATATTTTTCTACCCAAAATTCCATCTGTTATAAGAATTACCTTCGGCGTTGTCGCCTTCAATCTTCACATAATCCTAAGCAATTTTTTGACTTTGTCAATTCTAAACGAAAGACATCTACTTTGCCTTCTTCGGTTAAGTTTGCAGATGAGAGCGCGAACACTGATCCAGGCATAGCCGATCTGTTCGCAAACTTTTTTCAAACTACCTACTCCTCCTCTAGGTATAATAAAAATCAGCCTTATCCTTATCAGTTACAGAGGTTAAAAATGCATCTCAAATCCCATTATTACCGAAAGTTCGCTTCTTAGCGAACTTAACACTATCAAGCCGGTTTACTCACCAGGCCCTGCTGGCGTTCCTGCTTGCGTGCTTAGATACTGCGCTGCAGCATTATGTAAACCTGTTTTAAAACTTTTTGAATTGTCCGTAAACACTTCATCTTTTCCGACCATTGGGAGGGAATCATACATTATCCCTCTCCATAAGAAAAGGAGTAAGTCCGGTGTCGAAAACTATAGAGGTATTTCCAAAATATCCACTATACCTAAAGCTTTTGAGAGAATTATAACATCTCAACTGCAGCATTTATGTAGTTCTATTATTTCACCTTCCCAGTATGGGTTCGTGAAGCGCAGATCTACAACCACTAACCCTTCTTGAGTTTACTTCGTTTGTAATTGATGGATTTAAGAAAAGAAAGCAGACTGACGTCACCTATACTGATTTCAGTAAGGCTTTCGACTCTGTCAACCATTCCTTGCTGCTTCTTAAATTATGCCTTATCGGCTTCCCAGTCAATCTTTTGAACTGGGTTTCAGAGTATTTGAGTGACAGAACCCAAAAGGTTCTTTTCAGAAATTCGTTTTCTAAACGTATTCTGGTGACTTCCGGTGTTCCTCAAGGTAGTCATTTTGGCCCGCTACTCTTTACTCTTTTCATCACTGACCTTCCCTCGATACTGTCTCACTCTCGAGTATTAATGTATGCTGATGATGTAAAATTATGCCTTGCATATAAGGATATGGCATCATGTTATCTCTTACCAGCGGACATTGATGCGTTTCAGGCTTGGTGTCTAGCCAACCTTTTAAACTTAAACTGCTCTAAATGTAAGGTAATGACTTTCTATAGAAGCCCTCCTCAATTGGTTTCTTACATCCTTGATAGCATACCGCTCGAGCGTGTTAATAGTACTTTTAATGAAGTTAATGATCTAGGTGTCATCCTTAATCATAAACTTAAATTCGACTCTCATGTTAATACCGTGGTCAATAAGGCCAGAATAGTTATGGGTTTCATCAAGCGATGGTCGAAGGAGCTTGACGATCCGAACACGACAAAAACACAATATGCTACCCATCAGGACAGAATTGAATCCGTTCAGAAACAATTCTTGTTGTTTGCCCTTAGTGGTTTAAATTGAGATCCTCGTGTGCGGTTAACGTCATACTCCAGCAGACTTCTGATGATTAACCTTCCTTCTTTGATTAATCGTAGAACCATGCTGGGTGTAATATTTATTCATAAATTAATTACTGGTGACTCTTCTGTGTTGACTAGCCAATTAAATTTCTCTATCCCTACTAGGCTAACACGTAATTTTGTACCTCTATCACTTCAATTTTGCTCAACTAATTATGCCCTGCATGAACCATTCAGGTTTCTCTGTGATGACTATAACAAGCATTACAGAGTATTCTGCTCGGAGTCTTCTCTTCCTCGTATCTTTATCTTCTATTCTAAGCTATTTAGCAAGTAGATAGTCCCATTTTTATTTGTAATTGTATTTGTACACAAACTCGTAGTTTGTATCGTTGGGCGGGAGGTGGGATGCAGTACGTTGCATCGGGATTGGCGTAAAAAAAAAAAAAAAAAAAAACTTTTGCATTGAGTGGTTTTATGGGCTTGAGAAATGTAAACTTTGAGTAGTGATCAAGAATGACGAACATTCCAATGTTTCGTTTTTTTGACGGTGGGAACGGACCAACAAAGACAACATATAGCCTTTGAAAGGGTCTTTCGCTGATCACTTGGTTTCCCATGGTTGGCTTGATTTTGGTTGATCATGTGCTGCTTTTATAACATTAATTCGAAATTCAGAAGGCACAAACAATTTTCAACTCTTCATGTCCACGTCTAAGCTACTTTTTGAGAATTCATTTCGATAGTATATAAAATCATCTATAACTCGGAAATCTGGCAAGTTCGATCTCATAATTTTATCTTTTAACAGGCAGTATTCGTTGGATCGAAACGCCTCCGAAGACAGGTCAATTTCAGGGTATACTGCTAGGTCAACCGCAGCTACTTCGTCTGCTGGCTCAAAGGTACGAGAAAGCGTGTCTGCGACGACATTCTCACTATCTTTGCGATGTTCGATAACGAAACTATATCCTTGCAATTTGAATGACCATCTAGCTAATCTACCACTGAGATATTTTTCCTTTTTGTTTCTTCAAACAAAAGTTGCGCATCATCATTCCAGGCAAATGATTTGGCCTTTAACAATTCTGTCAGATGTAAGGCAATCGACGAGTACTGAGGGACAAACTGTTGAACTAGAAAATCTGCAACTGCTTGAACTTTAGCCGGGTTAGGCTGCAGGGTGCCTTCGTCTACAATATAACCCAGATATTCGACTTTTGTTAGACAAAAATTACTTTTACGGATATTGATGGCCAAACCAGCCTTACGTAAACGCGCGGCAATTTCAGCCAGATGAATTAAATGTTCATCAAAGCTGTGAGATAAGTAAATGGCAAGTAAATCATCTAAGTAAACCATAACATGACCTTTCATGTCGTAGGGAATTACTTGATCCATCAGTCGACTCATTGTCTGCGGTGCATTACGCAATCCGAAAGGCATCCGCTTAAACTGATATAAAGGCTTATTTGGGATAGTGAACGCTGTTTTTTCCCGCGATGATTCATCCAGGCAGATTTGCCAAAAGGCATCTTTTAAGTCGATTTTTGACACACAATGTACAGGTTGAAGTCTACTTATCAAGCCATCTAAATTTGGTATCGGATATGCATCCTTACTGGTCACTTCATTCACTTTGCAGCAGTCTAAGCTAAATCTGACTTTTCCAGACTTATCAATCAAAATTGCGGGAGATGACAATGCGGAATATGGAGCTTCTTCAATGATTCCAAGCTTGATCATCCGATCCACTTCTTCGCATACAATATTTTCCCTTGCAGGTGATAACGGATAAAACCTCTGTTTTATGGGCTTGGCGTCCCCAGTGTCGATGGTATGTTCTACAAGAGTAGTTTTTCCTAGACCATCACTTTCAAACGAAGGAAAAGAGGCGACTACGGATTGTAAGCGTTTCTTTTGGGCTAGTGTTAGCAACATCTGGGCCGAATCAACTTCTTCGAACTCAACTGAATTCAGTATATTCGAATGAATGCCAAACGCTCTCCACAAAGAACGTTTTCCTTGATAGACGGGACAATTAAAAGTTCGAAACCATTTGCAATGGAGTTATACACGATAGGAACGAAAATGGTACCTATAACATGTTGTTTTTGTCCATCCGCTGTTCTTACATCGCCTTTAATTTGGTTAAATCCATTTTATTATCGAGAATTCTTTTCGCTAAGCTCCCCCCAATCACGCTATTGGTAGCCCCACTATCTAACAAGGCTAGATAATGACTTCTAAAGATTTCTAAATTCGTGAATGGCCGAACATCGTTTGATTGATTTGAATTGCTGATACACGGTATCTATAAAGTGTGCGTCGCTGAGTCCATAGATATCTTAATATCTCTAACGAATGAGGCTTAAATTCGTGTTTGGGTTCTGAAGCGAAAATAGTTGCCCTACGGTCTAAATATTCGTGTAAGCGAACGTGGTAGGGCCTAAGTTTGCTGTGGTTGGGTGTTGATGAGTCTGGTGTGAACGTAGACTCACGTGTCAAAGTATCTTTATTAAGGTCTGGATCCGAGGCTATTGACGGCGGACATTCGTATTTAAGAGACGACGAAAGTCCTCTGGAGCGTTTTCCGAAACAGGGTTACATTTAGGACAAGTGGGTTTGTAAATGTCAACCACAGCCGTAGCAAAATACACGACGAGCTTTTAAACATTCTTGATATCTGTGTCCCTTTTCTTCGCAGTTCCAGCATATCAATTTTTCGGGAGAATGCATAGCATTTATATTCACAGCTTCTGCCAGATTTTGAGTCAAGTCTGTCCTTGTTGAATCGTCATGGACTACCTCGTTGACTACCCGTTGAGGTTTAATTGGTCGAGAAATGGGATTGAAAAGGTAATTTGAATAGAATGCTTCATGCTTGTGACACTATTTGCGCAATGTCGCAAGGTTCGGAGTATATACATGAAGTAGTTCGTGTCTTAATTCAGGTTTTAGCTTTCGCTTGACATTTGTACTAACTCAGCGTCTGACATGGGATCCCGTAACGCATCTGACAAAGCAAGAATCGCATCTAAAAACTCATCACAGATTTCTGATCGCAGTTGTTTGCGTCTTCTAACCATGTCTTTTATGTCTTCGTCTGATCGGTGGTCTTTTGAGATAAACTTAAACTCAATCTGGGCAAAAGCATACAGGAGCGAGATTACACTTGGAAACTAGAAATTAATTCAAATTACCGCTGGTCTGAATGAACCACAAAAAACATATATAATAACGAAGGCTGATTAGGAGTACACCCGCTGACTAACCGCGATTCAAATAATATATAATTTACAGAGGGTACGCACTCGATAATATTTGTTATGTTGACTTATTACCTTTTTATTTATTCGCACAGTACTCACTACTTTAGTAAAATCCAACGATGTCAGCAGGCCTGTTGACGACAATGATGTGCTGTAGAATCTTATTTGTATTTGCGTGAACGTAGACGTTGAAATATATTATTTACGTCGAATAATCAGCGACAATATACGCTAAATCAGAATCGAAGGACAATGTAAGTGATCGAAAAGTGATAAGGGCGCGCTCTGCTCTAACGATCCACCAGATCTGCGCCAAAGAAGGTCCGAGAATCAGTGGGTCGAGCACGTGGTCACGCTGGTCTGCCTTATCATGCGACAAGAACTGAAGCGTAGAAGGGTTCTTTGCTTATTAGCCGATAATCAGACGATGCAGAAAGTAATTTTTTTCACGCTGCGCTGCAATGTAGCCTGCACCTTCCTGCGACTTTAAAAAAGGCGTACCTCGACCCCAAGATTGATCCCTTAGTTAACTTTTGACGATTTGGCAATGTAAGAATTCTGAAAATGTTTACGTTAATTTGGTGAAAAGTTCTAGTCGACCGCTCGGGAGCGCTTGATGTCTATATTTACTTTATATTTCAGGGACTTTGACTATGAGCTGAATTGGCGATGCACGTGGATTTATTATATATCCTCGTAAACAACAGAACTTTATAATGCGACTGCATTCGTTGGCGATTAAAATTGGAAAGAATAACGCCACGCGGCAAATAAGCATACATCTAAGTCACGATATTTTCATTCGCAACGGCGTTATTATTAACATAGGTCACGGTCATGGTTATCACGGTTATGGTGCAATGCTGTCCATCGCCCATCAGCTGGCAGTGAATATTTAAATTTTCAAAAATTAGGCTTATCACCCCATCACAACATACAAAAAAGTTTCCTTGGCTGGGTTTAAACTCACACCTAACCGCACCACTTGCCGATCTCTCTAGTCACCAGCCACACCAAAAATTGAGTCTCAATGAGAAAAAAAATTTCAATAGCAGCACAGAAAACAATATAATCGCAATTGCAATGCCGTTGATAGAATTCAAAGCAGTCACGTATGAATGTGTATGCATGTATACAGAAATTCTTTGAATTTGCGCTAGCTGATGCTAACACGTGCGTACACTTTTGTGTTTCTTAACCGATCTTAATGAAATTTTCGACAGTACATCTTATTGTAGAATAGAATATAGAATATTTGTGTATTCTAAATTGTATATTCGACTTTTGTTAGACAAAAATTACTTTTACGGATATTGATGGCCAAACCAGCCTTACGTAAACGCGCGGCAATTTCAGCCAGATGAATTAAATGTTCATCAAAGCTGTGAGATAAGTAAATGGCAAGTAAATCATCTAAGTAAACCATAACATGACCTTTCATGTCGTAGGGAATTACTTGATCCATCAGTCGACTCATTGTCTGCGGTGCATTACGCAATCCGAAAGGCATCCGCTTAAACTGATATAAAGGCTTATTTGGGATAGTGAACGCTGTTTTTTCCCGCGATGATTCATCCAGGCAGATTTGCCAAAAGGCATCTTTTAAGTCGATTTTTGACACACAATGTACAGGTTGAAGTCTACTTATCAAGCCATCTAAATTTGGTATCGGATATGCATCCTTACTGGTCACTTCATTCACTTTGCAGCAGTCTAAGCTAAATCTGACTTTTCCAGACTTATCAATCAAAATTGCGGGAGATGACAATGCGGAATATGGAGCTTCTTCAATGATTCCAAGCTTGATCATCCGATCCACTTCTTCGCATACAATATTTTCCCTTGCAGGTGATAACGGATAAAACCTCTGTTTTATGGGCTTGGCGTCCCCAGTGTCGATGGTATGTTCTACAAGAGTAGTTTTTCCTAGACCATCACTTTCAAACGAAGGAAAAGAGGCGACTACGGATTGTAAGCGTTTCTTTTGGGCTAGTGTTAGCGACATCTGGGCCGAATCAACTTCTTCGAACTCAACTGAATTCAGTGTATTCGAATGATGTACCGAAATGCCAAACGCTCTCCAGAATCTATTCCACAAAGAACGTTTTCCTTGATAGACGGGACAATTAAAAGTTCGAAACCATTTGCAATGGAGTTATACACGATAGGAACGCAAATGGTACCTATAACATGTTGTTTTTGTCCATCCGCTGTTCTTACATCGCCTTTCATTTTCTTTGAATCCATTTTATTATCGAGAATTCTTTTCGCTAAGCTCCCTCCAATCACGCTTTTGGTAGCCCCACTAACTAACAAGGCTAGATAATGATGTCCAAAGATTTCTAAACTCGTGAATGGCCGAACATCGTTTGATTGATGATCAATTGCTGATACACGGTATTTATTAAGCGTGCGTAGCTGAGTCCATAGATTTCTTAATCTCTCTAAAGAACGAGGCTTAAATTCGTTTTTGGGTTCTGAAGCGAAAATGGTTGCCCTACGGTCTAAATATTCGTTTAAGCGAACGTAGAATAAGGTGTTAAAGTGTTAAATTCATTTTTGGGTTCTGAAGCGAAAATGGTTGCCCTACGGTCTAAATATTCGTTTAAGCGAACGTAGAATCAGGTGTTAAAGTATCTTTATTAAGGTCTGGATCCGAGGCTATTGCCGGCGGACATTCGTGTTTAAGAGACGACGAAAGTCCTCTGGAGCGTTTTCCGAAACAGGGTTACATTTAGGACAAGTGGGTTTGTAAATGTCAACGGCACCACAGCCGTAGCAAAATACACGACGAGCTTTTAAACATTCTTGATATCTGTGTCCCTTTTCCTCGCAGTTCCAGCATATCAATTTTTCGGGAGAATGTATAGCATTTATATCCACAGTTTCTACCAGATTTTGAGTCAAGTCTGTCCTTGTTGAATCGTCATGGACTACCCCGTTGACGACCCGTTGAGGTTTAATTGGTCGAGAAATGGGTTTGGAAAGGTAATTTGAATAGAATGCATCATGCTTGTGACACTCTTTGAGCAATATCCCAAGGTTCGGAGTATATACATGAAGTAGTTCGTGTCTTAATTCAGGTTTTAGGTTCCGCTTGACATTTGTTACTAACTCAGCGTCTGACATGGGATCCCGCAATGCATCTGACAAGGCGAGAATCGCATCTAAAAATTCATCAAAGCTTTCTGATCCCCGTTGTTTGCGTCTTCTAACCATGTTTTTTATGTCTTCTTCTGATCGGTGGTCTTTATATCTTTCTCGCAAGCATGTGCACAGCCTAAACCAGCCTGTTTGGTCAGTCGTACGGTGGTATCTCCAGAAAAATATCAAAGCGGGTCCGGTAAACAACAAACTGAAAAACTGATATAACAACCTAAAGTTACCATTTAAGCATTGTGAAGTTAAGCAATTTATACGATATATAAAATCATCGACTGGGATATCATTAGCCAAGCCTGAAAATCTGACTTGCCAATTGGATATGACTTGCCAACTCGATATTTTGTCTGGCCTATCGACTGCGTATTCACGTCTCGCATCAGACTGAACACTGTCATTCGGTAATCTATTATTTCTCGAAGCATTGTTCGATCGCGGTATATCACGTGGAAAATCATTTTCCCATTCTAATTGGGGTCCTTCGCGTGGCTCCTGATACAAGTTTAAATTTCTAACATCGGCGTTTAATTCTTCAGACAAGTACGACGCCATTTCAGCCTTATGGGCTTCTAGTGTCTTAGTGATAAGCAACTGCACACGCTGTTCCGACATACCAAGCGATTCCTTAGAAGGTTGAGTGTTAGGATTTCGCATTCCCGCTTGATCTCGTGAGTTGGTCGGTCCACTAGGTCGACCTCTGCCTGCTTTAGGAGTATTGCGAGCGGTACTTCGGGTAATAGTTCGAGATCGAGGAACGGCCCCTTTGTTAGTAGGTGGTCTATGCGAAGCTAATGCATTTAACTAAAGCGATGGAAGCTAGCATGGATTTAAAGTAGGATTGTCCCCATTGGATCGTGACAAATCATGTTACGAACAATGCTATCGGCTCTCTCCTAAGTTACTTGTGGGCCAAATCCGGATCTTGAGAGGAGAAACGGACGAGGGCCCCACGTTGGGCGCCATTTCTTATTATTATATTATTTATCGAACACGACGGCTACGCTAGGCGCATTCCGCCTAACACTCGTGTTGTGCATTGGGAGCGTTCTCCGTCTACGGGTTCCGACCGTGCTCAGAGGAAGTGGCATATGTTCTTTTGCTCCCTAAAAAAAGGTAGACAGAGCTAAGGTATGAGGGAATACCACGATATATAACGAGCGCTTTCGATCTGCAAGAAAAATATATCCTATAGGGCCGAGGAGATAAGATGTTTGCTCTCCTCGGTCTTCACCCACCCTACATGTAGCTCCATCGGTGATTGTGAATGCAACTATTCTTTATATGAAATGTTATTTACCTAAGGTGTTACCCATTCAATTTATCATATAATTGTATTCAAACAAGATTTAAATTCATGGTCGTACTTCATTATACATGAAGTTAAAAGAATAACGTTTTGAGATAAACTTAAACTCAATCTGGGCAAAAGCATACAGGAGCGAGATTACACTTGGAAACTAGAAATTAATTCAAATTACCGCTGGTCTGAATGAACCACAAAAAACATATATAATAACGAAGGCTGATTAGGAGTACACCCGCTGACTAACCGCGATTCAAATAATATATAATTTACAGAGGGTACGCACTCGATAATATTTGTTATGTTGACTTATTACCTTTTTATTTATTCGCACAGTACTCACTACTTTAGTAAAATCCAACGATGTCAGCAGGCCTGTTGACGACAATGATGTGCTGTAGAATCTTATTTGTATTTGCGTGAACGTAGACGTTGAAATATATTATTTACGTCGAATAATCAGCGACAATATACGCTAAATCAGAATCGAAGGACAATGTAAGTGATCGAAAAGTGATAAGGGCGCGCTCTGCTCTAACGATCCACCAGATCTGCGCCAAAGAAGGTCCGAGAATCAGTGGGTCGAGCACGTGGTCACGCTGGTCTGCCTTATCATGCGACAAGAACTGAAGCGTAGAAGGGTTCTTTGCTTATTAGCCGATAATCAGACGATGCAGAAAGTAATTTTTTTCACGCTGCGCTGCAATGTAGCCTGCACCTTCCTGCGACTTTAAAAAAGGCGTACCTCGACCCCAAGATTGATCCCTTAGTTAACTTTTGACGATTTGGCAATGTAAGAATTCTGAAAATGTTTACGTTAATTTGGTGAAAAGTTCTAGTCGACCGCTCGGGAGCGCTTGATGTCTATATTTACTTTATATTTCAGGGACTTTGACTATGAGCTGAATTGGCGATGCACGTGGATTTATTATATATCCTCGTAAACAACAGAACTTTATAATGCGACTGCACTCGTTGGCGATTAAAATTGGAAAGAATAACGCCACGCGGCAAATAAGCATACATCTAAGTCACGATATTTTCATTCGCAACGGCGTTATTATTAACATAGGTCACGGTCATGGTTATCACGGTTATGGTGCAATGCTGTCCATCGCCCATCAGCTGGCAGTGAATATTTAAATTTTCAAAAATTAGGCTTATCACCCCATCACAACATACAAAAAAGTTTCCTTGGCTGGGTTTAAACTCACACCTAACCGCACCACTTGCCGATCTCTCTACTCACCAGCCACACCAAAAATTGAGTCTCAATGAGAAAAAAAATTTCAATAGCAGCACAGAAAACAATATAATCGCAATTGCAATGCCGTTGATAGAATTCAAAGCAGTCACGTATGAATGTGTATGCATGTATACAGAAATTCTTTGAATTTGCGCTAGCTGATGCTAACACGTGCGTACACTTTTGTGTTTCTTAACCGATCTTAATGAAATTTTCGACAGTACATCTTATTGTAGAATAGAATATAGAATATTTGTGTATTCTAAATTGTATTATTAATTGCATTTAAATTGTGGCTTAAATTGATGGGCAATACAAGTTGTATAATGAACTTTATTTATAGCTTTGTGGAGGTAGCGGGGAGGTGGCGATAGGTATAAAATGAAGGATACTTGATATATATACAGTATAATTTACTTAGCTGCCTCGAGTACTTTGCACAGACATTAGAGGCAGCTATCCTAAAAAGGCAGTTAACTAAATTTATTTTTTTCCTTAAAGTGAATCGATAGTAACCTCGACTTTTTTAAGCTGCACTGAATTCTATTTAACAGTACTAAGATTAATAAATTAATTTGATAGTTTTTATTAACTTTATGTATTTGAATTACATTTAATTCAATTTCAATACAGTTTATTGTATACATAAGAAAAACAAATCAAAAACCAGGACATCTGATCATAGATGGCGCAGTTAACTTACATGATATTCATAGAAATTGGCAAAAAATTACTGCCTATAGGAGGCCTAAGTGCAAAAGTCTGTTAAGTTAGATGCACTTAACGTAATTAATTTCATACAAAATTAGCTCTAATTGCAGCGAAGAAAATTTCAGGCAGCTATCTTACCGATGCAGCTAAGTATCGAGGCAGCTAAGCAAATTGTACTGTATATACTATTCTAGAAGCTACATGTCAAGTTTGGTGACTCTAGCTCATATTATTTACCGAAATTACCCAAAAAACCGGATTTCGATATCGAATTTGATCGATTGCTTGGAAACGGGGCAAGTTATCGAATATCGGAAACAAACACGATCTGCGCGGGGACTGGGAGGACCTACAGCTTAAGTTTCAAGTATCTAGCTCTTATAGGTTCTGAGATCCTTGCGTTCAAACATACAGACACACAGACAGACGGACGGACGGACGGACAGACGTACAGACATAGCTAGATCGCAATAAATTATACCCTTTTTACCCATTTTTAATGGGTTCAGGACGTGTATACAAAAATTCTTGTAATTTGCGCTTGCTGCCGCTGATACGAGGAATGTATTTATCGGTTATTCATATTCGTACATCTATTACAAGGAAATAATAGATTTTAGTTTAGGTTGTTAATTCTTAATATATTATTTGCGGCATCTACTTGAATATTTACTAAGATATATAATTAGTTTCTATTAGTATTTTAAGAGACGTTCATATATTTTGATGTAAAATTGAAATTTTCGTGCAGTATCATATCATAACGAAGAATATACAGAGACTAAATAAAACGCAATATATAAATGTTGTAAATGTATTAACATGTCAGGAAGAGTATTGAATTATAAATATTGCATAAGAAATAATTAAAATTAAAATTGAATAATGATAATTTTCCACCAAATTTTTAATTAGTGTGTTATTGTTTAATTCATACAAGCATGTAGCATTTATTTTAAATTCTTTTAAGCGAAAAAAAAAACGAAAACATAATTGTCGCTAATTTTCGGAAGCTTATCTCTGTCCAAAATGGTCAAACTACAAGCACCGAATTTCCATTTCTTTTATACATTTGCTTAATAAAGTAATTTTTTACAATATAATTCATTTTTTAATTGAGAGTGATTTGCTAGCGACGTTGTGCACTGAACAAGGTACGGCTTGGTACTGTTCGTTCGACTCTGCAAGTTCAAAGTTTGGCTGCCACTCTCAGCAGTCTTAATCTCTCTGGGCATAACAAAATGGTCGCAAGCACTCATGCGGTCATTCTCATTCAAAATTCTGCGTTCTATTATTCCTGGGTTTGGGGTCATTCTCATTCAAAATCATGCGTTCTATTATTTCTGGGTTTGATGTCTCTATATTGTATGCTTTGTGATGCAAGTCTTTAATATTATTCATTTCATTACTTGCAAACTATTTATTTTTGCTGATAGCTGGTGTATCTATATTTAAACAAGTAAGAGGTTCTAGTCGGGAGCTCCCGACTAGGGGATACCCTGAACCCTCTTACTTCAACACTAAATGCAGCTTGCGCTATGCGCTCGTTTGCTTTAGTAATAATAAAGATAAATTAAAAAAAAAAGTTCCCTTGATGCCTCCTCTATTCAACAGCCACACCAGACAAAAAAAAAATTTCCTTCATAGGGTTCGAACACGCTACATACTGCACCACTTGCCGCCGCCTCTACTCAAGAGCCACACCAATAATTGGGACGCACTGAGAAGAAAACCCATTAAAATAGCAGCACAGATAACAATTCAATCGCAATTGCAATGCTCTTTATAGAATTCAAAGCAGGCATGTGTGTACATGCACACAGAAATTCTTGGAATTTGCGCTTGATGCTGCTAGCACATAACTTTCGTTTCTTAACCGATCTAAATGAAATTTTCGACAGTATATCTTATTATGCCATAGAATATTTATGTATTCTCAAAAAGTCAATTGCTTATAACTCGTGGCTTAAATTGATCGGCAATACAAGTTGGATTATTAACTTGATTTATGGCTATGCGGTGGTGGCGGGGAGGTGTCGATAGGTACAAAATGAAAGATACTTGATATATATATACTATTACAGAAGGTACATGTCAAGTTTGGTGACTCTAGCTCATATTATTTGCCGAAATTGCTCAAAAAACAGGATTTCGATATCGATTTTTATCGATTACTTGGAAACGGGGAAAGTTATCGAATATCGGAAACAAACTCGATCTGCGCGGGCACTAGGAGGACCTACAGCTTAAATTTTTTACGGACGGACGGACAGACAGACGGACATGGCTAGATCGACTCGGCTATTGATGCTGATCAAGAATATACATATATACTTTATGGGGTCGGAGATACTTCCTTCTGCCTGTTACATATATTTGCACAAATACATTATACCCTTTTTACCCTATTTTAATGGGTTCAGGGTATGAAAAAATGAAGAACAATAAAGTCTGTAAGAATATTTTATTATTTTAATAACTTGGTATCTTGGAAAACTTGGTAAGGCTGATTAAATTTTCGCGCTACCAATACAAAGATGAATTGCAAAATGTTGAAATTTGTTTGTTGATTGTTTATACAATTTAAGTCGCTTTTAACAGTATACAAATCCGGTCAATTCGCCACAGGATCTATTAGTCTTCAACATACTCCCTCGTACGCAGTCTATTATTTACAAGTCTATGGTAAATAGGTCTATAGGTCACTGAAATCATACTAAAACATTAAACAACCCATTGTCATTAAGTATATGAAATCAATGCGATCATCTTTTTATTTTAAGGAACGGTATGTCTTCCATTCATATATTACCGACTACTGACATTGTGAAGTACTGAATGTGAGGTTTTAAGAGCAGTCATCAAAATAGATAGCTTTTTGTAAAGTATATACAAATCATGTGTATTTAAATTGTCCCATTTGCACTCAAGCCACTTTGAAAGGAATTTTGCCTTTTTGCGAATATACGAATGTTCTAAAGAGATATTGTCAAGCCATGCGGCTGTTAGCGCCAAGCGGAAGAATTTTTGTATGCAAGAACGCATGATATATGCGTGTATACAATTGAGTGGATAAAATTGCAATGACGATTGTTTTATTTTTTGTGCTGTGGGATGTACTGGTAATATTTTTGTAAAAATTTTAATGGATGGCGCTAAGGCGTAAGGCGATGGCTATTTGTTCGATTGATTAATGATTTAGCTTTGTTTTGGTTGTATTCCTACACCTATTAAATATGTAAAACAGTCGATTAAGTTCAATTCTGACTAACGTCACTAACCACATATATGTAGATAGGACAGCTAGTAGAACGCATGGGGTTATGTCTTTTTTGGATTCTGGTCAAAACTCGAAATACATAATGCAAAGTTGACAAGATTTGAAGTTTTTATGATTTCTGAATTTCGAGCTCTACGCACACACACATAAATGAGTGCGAATGAGCAGATCATGGGCGCGAAAGAAAATTTTATTATTGGCACGCGTCTGAAAGGCGCCACTCTTTTTAATGATTTCGGGTTTGGGTTTTGACTTAAAATATTTAGCACTTTCAAATAGCAATTCAAGCTCGAAATAAAAAAAAGAGTAGAACATACATGTCCATATTACGCCTATTATTACTGTGCTTATCACATATAGGGTGTAGACTATAAACAGGTGGTTTGTAGCGGTGCTTTTGATGTGGATGATTTCGTATTCGCTAATCAGGGCTTGAAGATAGAGTTTGCGTAGATTAAGGTCTGGTGTTGTTGATTCTCAGGTCTTCGAATGCTGGTATTGAAAGTTGATTTGTTTCTTCGTATTCGAATTCTGAGTCGTCGTTTATTATGTTCACCGTACAGTCCTTGTATGTGACAATAGCTGATCCTCTAATAGTTCGAGATCTGCTGCATGATGAGGTGACTGCGGTATTCACGGTATTAAAGATAAAAATGTGCCTTTTTTCTACTTGTCTGAAACTCTTTTCATTGCCGATGTCTTTAAAACACGCGTTGCTGTTTGATCTGATAGTATGCCTTTCAGTCATTGATAGATGACCATGTTGGCTTATGGACTTTGGGACATTTCTTGTTAAAATACCTACTACGGCCAGCTTGGTTATAGGTAACATTATTTGGTAAAATTAAAATCTTGGAGTTATTTACAGGTAATGGGATGATATGCAAAAGTTTGCATGGCTTTTTGTCAAATATTGGTTTCTTAATTGAAGCATGACAATTGTTTCCTGAAAAAATGTTCCTCTCTTTCCACTACAATGTCTTGTTCAGTTACTAAGTAATAACTACATAGAATTCTTCTTCGGTTAAAATGAATTTTGGAATGACTTTTAGTTTTGTTAACAAGATGCTTTCTCAAAAAAATTTGAAATGATTTTGAAACTGATCGGACGGTAAACAAACCACTTTCATACAAACGTTTTCCACCAATTTACCACTTTTGCGAGTGAAATTTCCCAAATCACTGAAACACGTATTCATTACATTCTTATGTAGAGCTTTGAAAATCAGTTTGAAGCAAATCGGACACAACTTCGCCCAAAAAATCTTTAAATCGCATTCCCCCCGAAGAAGCTTGAATTCTGCGAAAAGTATGTGAAACACGTCTCAAATGATTTTTCTTATAGATCTCTGGAAATGAATTTTAGCGCGAAACATCACCCACCAAATCTTTGACCTCCATTTCCACCAAGGAGGAACGGTTACAAGTGTCATGCCGTTATCTAGGAGGACTAGAGTTTTGTTAACTTGGGTGCTAGTTTATTTCTTCTTTTTTTTCTTTTCTGATGTTGGTGTCCTGTGCTTCTAGTATATCTGGGTCTTGCCTCTCGTCGTTTGATCATTTTATACTAATTTTCATTTTCTTTTCTATTTTATCGTTTATTTCTGGGTATAATATTGTCTGAAAATCATTAAGTTTTCGTAAACAAACATGTTCGTTATTGAATGTAGTATCTCTGTCGAACAAATGTGGACTTCCAGAGAAAACCTCGTACGGGGTATAATTAGGAGTGGAATGAATAGCATTGTTTAAGGTTATGCACGTTTCTGTCAAGATATAATTATGATCGCGATCCAATTTTTCTTTTATTCTTTTTTTATACCCTGAACCCATTGGAAATTGGTAAAAAAGGGTATAATGTTTTTGTGCAAATGTATGTAACAGGCAGAAGGAAGCATCTCCGACACCGTAAAGTATATATATTCTTGATCAGCATTAACAGCCGAGTCGATTTAGCCATGTCCGTCTGTCTGTCTGTCCATCCGTCCGTCCGTATGTATGAACGCAAGGATATCAGAACCTAAAAGAGCTAGAGACTTGAAATTTAAGCTGTAGGTCCTCCTAGTGCCCGCGCAGATCGAGTTTGTTTCCGATATTCGATAACTTTCCCCGTTTCCAAGTAATCGATAAAAATCGGTATCGAAATCCGGTTTTTTGGGTAATTTCGGTAAATAATATGAGCTAGAGTCACCAAACTTGACATGTAGCTTCTATCTCTATATATAAAACTGTTTGTCCTGACTGACTGACTGACTGACTGATTGGTGATCAACGCACAGCCCAAACCGTAAGAGCTAGGAAGCTGAAATTTTCACTGTAGCTACCTTATGTGATGTAGGTGCACGTTAAGACGGGGTTTGGGGAAATTCTACCCGCAAGTGTGGAAAAATCGCGAAAGACGTTTGTATGTAACTTTTTTGTTTACCATCCGATCGGCCTCAAACTTTTTTTCAAAGATCTTTGTTCAAATTTATTTGAGGGGTGTTTCACACTTTTCGAAAAATCCGTTCCTCCTTGGTGGAAATGGAGGTCAAAGATTTGGTGGGTGACGTTTCGCGCTCAAATTCATTTCCAGAGATCTATAAGAAAAATCATTTGAGACGTGTTTCACACTTTTCGCAGAATTCAAACTTCTTCGGGGGGAATGCGATTTAAAGATTTTTTGGATGAAGTTTTAAGTTGTGTCCGATTTGCTTCAAACTTATTTTCAAAGTTCTACATAAGAATTTAATAAATACGTATTTCAGCGATTTGGGAAATTCCACCCGCAACAGTGGTAAATTGGCGGAAAACGGTTATATGAAAGTTTTTTGTTTACCATCCGATCGGCCGCAAACTCATTTTCAAAGATCTACGTTCAAATTCATTTGAGGGGTGTTTCACACTTTTTGAAAAATCCGATCCTCCTTGGTGGAAACGGAGGTCAAAAATTTGGTGGGTGACGTTTCGCGCTCAAATTCATTTCCAAAGTTCTATAAGAAAAATCAGTTGAGACGCTTTTCACACTTTTCGCAGAATTCAAACTTTTTCGGGTGGAATGCGATTTTTTGTGCGAAGCTTTAAATCGTGTCCGATTTGCTTCAAACTTATTTTCAAAGCTCTACATAAGAAATTAATAAATACGTATTTCAGCGATTTGGGATATTCCACCCGCAACAGTGGTAAATTGGCGAAAAACGGTTGTATTAACATTTTTTTTTTAACCATCCGATCGGCCCCAAACTCATTTTCAAAGATCTATGTTCAAAATCATTTGATGGGTGTTTCACACTTTTCGAAAAATCCGTTCCTCCTTGGTGGAAATGGAGGTTACAAATTTGGTGGGTGACGTTTCGCGCTCAAATTCATTTCCAGAGATCTATAAGAAAAATCATTTGAGACGTGTTTCACACTTTTCGCAGAATTCAAAATTCTTCGGGGGGAATGCGATTCGAAGATTTTTTGGGTGAAGTTTTAAGTTGTGTCCGATTTGCTTCAAACTTATTTTCAAAGCTCTACATAAGAACTTAATAAATACGTATTTCAGCGATTTGGGGAATTCCACCCGCAACAGTGGTAAATTGGCGGAAAACGGTTATATGAAAGTTTTTTGTTTACCATCCGATCGGCCCTAAACTCATTTTCAAAGATCTATGTTCAAATTCATTTGAGGGGTGTTTCACACTTTTTGAAAAATCCATCCCTCCTTGGTGCAAATGGGGGTCGAAGACGTTTTGTGTTCAAATTTATTTCCAAAAGATATATAAGAAAAATTATTTGAGACGTGTTTCACATTTTTCTCAAAATCTAAACTCCGTCGGTGGAAAATGCCTTTCAAAGATTTTTTGGTGAATTTTAAGTTTTGTCCGATTTGCATAAAAGTTGTTTGATTCCCGTCCAATCAGTTTCAAAAGTTTTCAAAGCTTTTTGAAAACATTGATTTTATAACATACGTGCCACGGGCAAGGCCGGGTTATACCCGCTAGTAATAGTATATATATACCAAGTATCTTTCATTTTATAGCTATCGACACCTCCCCGCCACCACCAAAAATCTAGAAATCATGTTAGTAAATCAACTTGTATTGCCTTTCTAATTAAGCCACAATTTAAATGCAATTGTCATTTTGAGAATACACGAATTTTTTATAGTACAATAAGATCTACTTCTGAAATTTTCATCAAGATCAAGTTAAGAAACACGAAAGAAAATGTGTTTTGGCCTGCAACACGTGCAGCAGCAAGCGCAAATTCCAAGAATTTCTGTATACATGTACGCACACACATTCATACGTGACAGCTTTGAATTCTATCAACCGCATTGCAATTGCGATTGTATTGTTTTCTGTGCTGCTTTTTTAATTCGTTTTTTCTCATTAAAACTTAATTATTGGTGTGGCTATTGAGTAGAGGCGGCGGAAGGTAGCGCGGTCAGTTACGAGTTCGAACCCTGCCGAAGAAACTATTTTTTTTAGGCTGGTGTGGCTGTCGCGTAGAGTCGGCAGCAAGTAATGCGGTCAGTTGCGAGTTCACACCCTGGCAAGGGAACTTTTTTTTTTAATATAACTTTATTACTACTAAAGCAAACGAGCGCGTAGCGCGAGCTGCATTTGGTGTTGGGAGAAGAGGGTTCAGGGTATCCCCTAGTCGGGAGCTCCCGACTAGAACCTCTTACTTGTTTGTTTACAATGCAATGATTCCCGTCAAGGATGAATGCAATCTCTATATTGGGGAATTGTTAGAAGATTGTTGAAATGTTGTTGCATGCAATAGTCCCTTAAGTCTCGACATTCTCTGATCCCCATTTATAAGAAATCTCATAATCGTATTCCAGTAGCTGTAATTTCCTCCGAACCAATTTTGAACTTGGTTCTATGAAATTCATGAACCACGTGAGTGGTCTATGGTCGGTGACGATCTTGAATCTTTGTCCAAACAAGTAGGGACGGAAATATTTTGTTGCCCAAATTATGGCTAGCATTTCTTTTTCTACTGTTGAATAATTTAATTTGGTATCTGTTAGTGTTCGGCTAGCGAAAGATATCGGTTTTTCATTCTTGGATGTACCTTGAGAGAGTACTGCCCCGATAGCGACGTTACTATCGTCGTTTTGAAATGTCAGGGTATTCTCAGTATTCAAAGTAAATTTTTGAATTTTTCGAATGCGGATAAGACTTCTTCGCTAATAAATACAAATTTTTTCCCTCTCAACTATGGTGTTAGTGGTTTTGTTATCTTAGCGAAGTCCCTAAAAAATTCTGGTAGTACCCTAATAATTCAAGAAAAGACTTTTTTTTTATTTTTGTCTTTGGAATCGGAAATAATTTGATAGCGTTAAACTTTTTTGGCTTGGGTTTAATTCCCTTGTCTGTGATAACATGCTCAAATATTTTATCTCCTTTTTTAAGAACTCTGATTTGGCTGGTTGAAACTTTAAATTTGCGTTGTTGAGTTTGTCGAATGCTGCCTTTAAGTCTCCAATGTGTTCTTGTAGGGATGTCGAAAAAATTAAACAATATTTGGCATTCAGATCGGCTAATACGTTTTCCATTACCCTTTGGAACGTGGATGGGGCGATGGTAAGCTCGAATGGCATTCAAACAATTTCAAAATGACCACCTTCACCTTTATCAGTATCTTTCAGATGCTTCTTAATTTGATGGTATCCGCCAGCTAAATCTAGGGCAGTGTAATACTTTGCCCTGCATATTTTGTCCGGGATGTCGTTTATATTCGGCATCGGATATTTTTCCTTAATTGTCTTTTCGTTTAGTTTTCGGTAGTCTATTACTAGTATCCATTTCATTAGACGCATCCATTTTTTTTGAGTGCTCCATGGAGAATAGCTGTGCTTATTAATAATATCCTGATCTAATAATTTTTGTATTTCTTGTTCTTGGATTTCCTGTCGGTATTTCATACTATATCGGAATGGTTTAGTATAAATTGGTATTTCGTCCGTTGTCTTTACCCTATAGTAAACAAGGTTAGTGAAGGTAAGGGGGTCTCCTTCTTAATAAAACAAGTTTGGAAATTTGAACCAGAGATTTTTAAGTTCTCTTTTCTCTTCGCTGTTTAAGTGTTCGCTCCGTATACTAGAGTTGAAATCTTAGCTTTTGAATAGATAGTCTCATTCTTAGGTTCTAATATAAGCTTAACTTCGAAATAGTCTTGTTTTCTATACTTTTCGACTTCTGGACGTGTATCCAAACAAAAATTCGGTGTCTCGTGTGAAAAGTTATTAACTTCCATGAAACTCAGGTTGTTTTTAGCAGAATACAGTCCTCCTAATATGAAGTCTGTGCTAATGGTTGTTGGTTCGCACCAGAAAGTTCCGTTTTCAATATTAACGGGTAATTGAATGACTTTCTTTGATTCTTCCTCTATAGTGTGTAGGTTTGTCACTATTCTATCTTCGAGTTTGATCTGCATGTTGTGTAGAGAAAAAGATCATGCACGTCAGTGCTGGTTTATAATCATTTTTAGAATGTTCTTTCTTCGGAACTCTGTTAACCTAATCTATTGTTATATGTAAAGCTCTGTCGCAGCAGAGCATAATTAAAAGAGACAGTGTGTGTGGTATGTGCATGCATTAGTGAGTACATATATGGTACTCTTGGTATATAAGCCAAGCGTGGGATATGCGCCGTCAGCTAAACGGCCAGCTGGAGTACTAGCGGTCCGCGCTGCGTAATATGAGCCTGAGTCAATTAACTCAAGCGGTTCTGCGCTTTTGGCTTTATGTTTGTTATTGTATGCAACAAAGTGTCGCATAATTATGCATTTAAATACAGGGTGTTATTTAATGCATAAACACACTACACCTCCCTATTTAGAAGAATAACGTAATATAATGTAGTTGTTCAATTAACATATATATATAGTTTTGTATCGATAAACTTAATGGGGTCTTGATGAATGATGAGTGAGTTGATGTAGAAAAATAAAATTATTATTATTTTTTTTTTATTATTATTATATATATATATATATTTATATCTCTATATATAAAACTGTTTATCCTGACTGACTGACTGACTGACTGACGGACTGACTGACTGACTGACTGATTGGTGATCAACGCACAGCCCAAACCGTAAGAGCTAGAAAGCTGAAATTTTCACTGTAGCTACCTTATGTGATGTAGGTGCACGTTAAGACTTATTTTCAAAGATCTTTGTTCAACTTCATTTGAGGGGTGTTTCACACTTTTATGAAAATCCGTTCCTCCTTGGTGGAAATGGAGGTCAAAGATTTGGTGGGTGACGTTTCGCGCTCAAATTCGTTTCCAGAGATCTTTAAGAAAAATCATTTGATACGTGTTTCACACTTTTCGCAGAATTCAAACTTATTCGGGGGAATGCGTTTTAAAGATTTTTTGGGCGACGTTTTAAGTTATGTCCGATTTGCTTCAAACTTATTTTCAAGGCTCTACATAAGAACTTAATAAATACGTATTTCAGTGATTTGGGAAATTCCACCCGCAACTGTGGTAAATTGGAGGAAAACGGTTGTATGAAAGTTTTTTGTTCAAAGATTTGGTGGGTGACGTTTCGCTCTCAAATTCATTTCCAAAGATCTATATGAAAATTCATTTGAGACGTGTTTCTCAATTCAAACTTCTTCGGTAGAAATGCAATTAAAAAATTTTTTGGGTGATGTTTTAATTTTTCCCGATTTGCTTGAAACTTATTTCCAAAGCTCTACATAAGAATAAATTGAATACGGCCTTCCGCGATTTGGAAAATTCCACCCGTAACAGTGGTAAATTGGCGGAAAACGTTTATATGAAAGTTGTTTGTTAACCGTCCGATCAATTTCAAAATCATTTTCAAAGCTTTTTGAGAACATTTATTTTATAACATCCGTGCCACGGGCAAGGATGTACGCTTCTACAGTACGCTTCTAATTGTTGTAAAATATCTGTTCCAATCAGACCATCGAAATATGAGTGGAATTGGAATAGAAGTAACGAATAGAGCGTTTTATTAGCAAATTCTTTAAAAAGTGGGAGTATCGTTTTTTTATATAATTGGTGTACGTACTGTTTTTATCGCTATTGGCGTTTTAAGTTTTGTTTGATTTGCTTGTGGTACAATTTTAGGACTAATGAAAGAAAAAGTTGCACCAGTGTCAATTAAAAACTTGGCGGGGTTAACAAAATCCAGGCGCAATAGGATTAATGGTAATGGTGTCCCTGAACTTTTTTCAATTAAATATCCTGTTTACTATTCGAGGCTCTTTGTTGAAAATTTGCGTCCTCGTTATAATTATGTAGTTAAGCATGTTGTTGCTCGACATTATGCATATAGCTCTTAGGCTGCGAATTACCTGGGTATCTGTTCGATTGTTTGTATTGTTGGTCAGAATTACTTTCTTTCGGCATGATAGCCGCGGTTTTGTTTGGTCTCCCTTGCTTGGAGTTGTCTCTATCATAATTCCTGATAAAAAAGAATTCAGACATATGTCTGCAAATAGATTTTTCTTGGTTTTGATAAGTAATGGTTCGGATTCCTCTGTTTCTGTCAATCTGGGCTAGTTTAATTTTGCAAACTTTATCGTACAAAAAATTTGGGAGAGATCCCCTTGTACTATATTGTGTAATTCGTACATGAGGGTGGGTTCGTCTCTTTTGTCTATGTTTATGTATTGCTGCTTTTGTTCTGCAAGTCGAACTGAAATGTAGCACCAGCTATGACCTATTCAAGCTTGCTGTGTCGCGTAAGCGGGCATGTTCGATGGATTTCGCTGTGCGTTGCTGCTAATTCAAACTTATTGTGCCACGTTCTGGAGGTTCAATGTGAGTTGTTCGAACTCATTGTACGTCGTCCTGAAATACAAATCCAACTACAACAGTTTCGAATTCAATTATTGTACCGCATTGTATGTTTTCTTTTTCTTTCTTCTTTTGTGTTCAGTATTTTTGGGTTTGGTTATTGTAAGTCGCCCTGAAATATAAATCCAATTACAACTGTTCGAATTTTTCACAACGTGGTTATGCTTTGGTTTTTTTTCTTTTCTTTTCTTTTTTTTTATTTATTTTGTTCGCATTTTGTTAATGTATTATTATAATTTTTTCCCTTTTTTATTTGCAAAGATTTTGTATACCCACATGTTCCACCATAGCACTTCCTTCTTTCTTTTACACATATTATTATTTAAACCTACATAATAGTAATAAGTAGGAGCTTCATTATTGATCTGCAGTCCGACTGCGCCAGTTACCGGTTGAGAATCCTGGTTTTTGGAGAAGACATATCTTCCTTCTTGTGAAGTTCTGGTTACTAATGGTGGTGACGGATTCCGTCCAGTTTAAGAGATTGAATAAAATAAAGCATTCTTTTTTTCAATGTCTAACCCAAACTGATTCTCTTTATTTTAGAAAGTATTTATAAGTCTTAAAATCTACAAGCTGCCAAGATTATGTTGTCGACGGTGTCCAATTTCCATTCTCTGTCGCAACATGTCTCTGTCGCTGATGTTACGTTTTATGTTGATGTACCAACATTGTGCACTTTTAGTAAAAGTGTCTTGCTTAACGTCGCCCACAAAGTGGAGATTGCCTAAGCTGGTCTGCTTCATGGGGGCTTAGGCGGTACCATCTCAAGAGGGGCTGAGATGGTCAGACGCGTGCCAATAATAACATTTTCTTTTGCGCCTTTTTTTCAGCTATTCAAGCCCGAACATATTTTTGGTGCCTCCTGTGAGGATTGATTTTTGCCGATCGGACTGAGGATTTTGGGATTGGACATTAGATTGTGATTGCCGACGAAACTTCGACTTAATTGGAAAGGTGAGTGCAATTTGACACTAACGTGTTAGGTTAGATGATCAGAAAGCCGAAAACCTCATCAGAGGAAGCTGCTAAAGATAAAGAGCACTTGATTTTGATAAAATCGAATTACCCAGTGACATGGAAAATGCTGGTGAGTTTATATGACAATAAACGAGTATTGTTTTTGCATTACGTGGATGTTTTTGATCATCAATTAGCAGTTCAACATGGAGACGCCGAGTGTCTAAGGCGGTTTGTGCTCACCTGCCGCTCATGTGTGAATTCGTTGGAAAAAGCTGCAGTTGAGGTAAAGCAGCAATCTCAAGATTTGGTATATTATATGATTAAAAGGCTACCTAAGCAATTAAGAGTGGATTGTGAGCGTTCATTATCGTCGTCACCAGATCTATCGAGTCTTTAAGAGCTTTGTGTTTACCTCGAACACCAATACCGAACGATGTT
This sequence comes from Drosophila montana, assembly GCF_035044405.1. NCBI lineage: Eukaryota > Metazoa > Arthropoda > Insecta > Diptera > Drosophilidae > Drosophila > Drosophila montana. The sequence goes on from NW_026997250.1 coordinate 63,645, forward strand.
TACGGCATCGTCTAGAAGTTGCGAGAAAACGCCACCATAAGATAGCCGCGGGAATAAAAATCAAGGCGTATATGGCTTACGTGCAAGCAAAGAGACGCAAAAGCTTTATTTCTTACTGCGGCAAGGAGGAGCACCTCATTTGAACCTGTAATGTATTCAAGGACATGTGTGCGACGGAGGGTACAACAATTGTAAAGAAACATCAGTTATCTTTTAAGTGTCTTGGTCCGAAGCATCAAGCAGCTGCATGTGGCAGGACTCGAAATTGTGCAAGGTGCGCGGAGCGGCACCATACTAAAATCCAACTCGATGGAACGCGTGGTCAAATGAATGCGCCTAGAAGCTGCGCCCCTAGGAAAACGAATACAAGTGCCCAGCAAGTATCAACAAATTTAATCAACGGAAAGTCCTTCATCTTGCAAGACAGGGGGTCTTGTTACCAGAAGAAATGGTGCTTATCAAAGATGGCGACCCTTGCAGTTTCGAGCTTTCTTGTATCAGGATTCCCAATCATCGTTCATTTCAGAGAGAAAAACTACGACTGACGAGGAAAAGGGTACATATAAAAATCAACGGGTTAGCGAATGAAAGAATTACTGAAGCTTCTACAGGAATTAAGTTCGAATTTGGATCCCTATATGATTCACAATTTAAGCATAAGATATTTGCGTATGTCCCACCCAAGGTGTGTTAAAGAATGCCTGACAGGGGAATATCTACCACAAAATGGACACAAATGGCCCGATCCTAATTATTGTATTTCACAAGGTGTCGACATTTTGCTCGGGAGCGATATTTATGATAAGCTAATGTTAGGTGTACCCGATTCCCCTCTAGCACAAAATACGCATTTGGTCTATATCGTGTCTGGAAAGATCAACGAACGTGCGTCGTTGGGGTCATCGCACACAGTGAAGGAAAACACTCATGATGCAAATGAGGATCTCGACAATGTTTTACTCAAGTTTTGGGAGCTAGAGTATTTCGACAATGAATCTCCAGGAATTAACATCTTTTGTGATGCACCAACGCAAACCTTTGGAGCGAGGGCATATGATCCCCATGAGGATCATGCATTTCATACGGAGTTGCTGCTTTCAAAATGTAAGGGTTTGCCTGTTAAGCCACAATTAACCACACCCAAAGCGGAGTTGTGTGCTGCTCTTGAAGCTGCAAAAATTCATAAGCATCTAAAACAAAATTTGCGATTTAATATACACTTCTGCAGTACTCTTTTTTGGTACGACTCAATGATGACCATCAGTTGGATGGAGGTGCAAACTGGAAGGTATTTGTTTCAAATTGCATAAACAAAGTTCTAGAGATCACGAATGGAGGTCAATGGAGACATGTTCCCTCGAATGATATCCCTTCCGTGAATATTCATCGTATACACGAATTCTTTGGGTTATGGCATATATAAATCGTTGTATTCGAAACTGTCGCATAATAGTCAATCATCGTTCTTTGAAGCGAACAGACGTGTTTTTTGTGCTCTCCGTTTTGATTTGATTTTAATAATAAAACATCGGCGTTTTAATATCTCTATTTAAAATATTCCATTACTCTGTTTGGCTTCTCGGTTTTATTTTTTTTCTTTTATCGCAAATTTGTGTTCTTGTGCATTTTGGTTTGTGCGCTTGCTATTAGCTCTGTGGGTAAGCTGCTTGTTGCTGTTTGTTGTTTATGTTGAACTGCACATCGCTTCGCTTGGTGTGCAAGATTTCGTGAGCAAGCAAGCAATCTATAAATAGATTACTCGATCGCACTCTCGAGCTCTCTGACCTTTTTTTAACTATTGCTTTTATCTTTTTCTACTTTCCGCTGCATTTTGGTGTTGTATACTCTATCAATCTAAGTAACTCTCTTTTAACAAGCTGAGTGATTACATTAAACACCCATAATAATGGATCAAAAACTTGTCTGCTTTAAAAAACATTCCAAAAGCAGATTACGGCAAATCAAGTCAGCATACCTTGTTGACTTTGTGATAATGTCGTGCATTTTTAATGTGCGGGTTACACTGGCCTAGTGGGGGATGCTATTGCCCAACGAAATGGTTTGCACTATATTGGCGTCTTGTTTAGGGAGATTGATGGTGGAATGCGGGCGTTCAGACCAGGAATCGGATTAGGGGTCTGATTGTTGCTTTTCGCAAACTAAACGATCAGGTCACAACTCTAGATACCCAATTTAATAGCCTAAAACTGTTCTGCTACTCCAGTACTTGTAAGGTCTGCTGTGTTCTACTGGTTCTGTCCCGACATGGGACATCGACACGATTAAAACCAGTTGAATTATCTGTGCCGTCCGTTGTCGTAGAAATTCCGAAAGAGCGACAGCAACAATTAAATTTACAGCGGCCGCTAGGAGGCTCGTCGTCCAGACTACCTGCTGTTTTAGGCACCACAAGTGTCCCACCAGTGGCGCCTAAGCCTCTAGTGGGTTTCCACCGAAGAGACATAGTTTTGTTTCTAGGCTTGCCCCTGACTTCTCATCAAATGATGAAAAAGCCTTTATACAGGCAAAAATTCAGGTATAATGGTGGAAAAATTTAAGTTTGCCTATTTACTAACATTTGATGAAGAGAGTTTTGTTTTTAATAGTCAAAGAATATAAGAGCAAAAAGAAAAATAGATTCCGATTTTATTACCACCTGTTTCCAGTGGCGCATCAACTTTAGCTACTTCTCTTGATCTGATTTTAGAGTACCTATCAAGGAATCGGAATAAGCTTAATAGGAAAATAAGTATACTGTCATCTATAAAATAAATTAAAAAATAAGGAATGAAAAATACTAGTTCTGTGTATACTCTTCTTAAGCTCTTAAAATTTTAAATATATGCTAAAAATACGGCATTTTTATATCGATTTTTGTCGATTAGAAATGACCAAGTTTTTGATATTCGTATAGGGCGCGCACTACGTCCATTTTCAAGTCTGTAATTCTTGTAGGTATCGAGATCGACGTTCTCATACAAACGGAAAGACGGACAGAAAAAGAAACATAACTAGAATCGACTATTGATGCTGACTTAGAATATATATACTTTTGGAAATGCTTCCTTCTGCCTGTTAAATATATTTGTAAAAATAAAACCGACAAAAAGTAATGATGAAATTGGCAAAAGTTACCAAATTTGTAAGTTTTAAGTATTTTGTTGGCGCAGATCTGCGCTTTTTAAATGAATAAAAATGTTGATGTTTAGTGTAAATTAGGTTTAGGGCGGAGCGAGAGCGCAATAAAGTATTGTCCCTCGCTCTGGGAGCGAATTTAGTTTAATTTAGGCTTAAGAAGTTTCTGACAAAATTTCGAGTCTTTTAAAGCCACCAGTTTTTATATATAATTATAAAAACACATATAATTGTTCATGGCACCCCCGAGTGGACGATTTTAATAATAATTTTGAGCATAATAGACTCAAGTGGTTAATGTGGTACTAGCTGTAACTCCCAAAAAAATTAAATTTGGAAGAAAAATAAAATCGAGTCGGCCGGAAATAATAATTAAAAATTAGCTAAATTAATCCTGAAAGCTGCCATCGATGGAGAATGCTAAGGAAAATAGCTTTTAAAGGGCAACGTCCGCAGCATCAGGTACAGTACTAAAAATTGCCCAACTCTATTGGCTTGCTTTCAATTCGTGGCACATATGTAAAGTAGTTGAGCATAATAAAAATTTGCATGCACTAAGTAACCGCTTTGTAGATTTATATATAATATATTATTTGTGCGATCTTTGGTGCTTCTTAACGAATATTAATTAGTTGTCAAAAATTAATGGTCATTACAATTTCATTTCGCTTAGTAATTGTCGTTCCCCCTCTTGCCTCATTCGCAACTACTATAAATTATACAGTTGTTTGAGACCAACCGCTTGTATATAAGGGCAGTACTCGCAAACATACACGCGTTCATAGCAAACCAGCTGCAGTCCGTTTATTTTCGATCCGCTTTGTGCAAGCGGTTGCTGTGCAATTGTTGTTGTACGCACTATGTTGGCGCGTTTCGATAAAGAGACGCTCGCTCCTCTACTTTTTATTGATCATACATATCAATTTTTTTAAGTCGTTTGGCACATAGAGCGTGCACATCTAAAATTAATCTGATATAGTTGCTAAAAATAGTACATTTGATTTTTAATTTAATTTAATAATTATTAAATCGAATTTAGATTTAAATATGGCAACTAAAGAACGTTTTGACTTTTTAAAAAAGAAACGCAGTTTGTCCATTAAAGCAATATGCGTTTAAATGAGCAGATAATAAAAAGTAAATTAAACCTAGAATCTATAGAGTTAGAATGCAGACATGCTGGCCGCACATATAGTTAAAATATAAGACTTGAGTATAAACTTTTATCCCAGATGCTGAGTATCTGTATCTGTATAACTACAAAAGCTCTTTAAAAGTCCGTTATAAAGTCTTAAAGCCCTACAACGGCTGCAAGCATGCCCGTTGCTGCTCCACGCACACGTCTTCCGCATCTGGTACTTCCCAAGTTTAGTGGAAAATACACAGAGTTTAAGATTTGTATTAGCCTGTTCGAAACTCTTGTTCATAACGATTATGCGATTCCGAGCATGTCTCTCTGGTGAAGCTCTGGGCACTGTTAGAGCGTTTCAAGTCACCGAGGACAATTGACCCAACGACCAGACGAAAATGGGAGTATCCATGGGAGTGATTGTGAAACAGCCTTGAATCGTAGGTATCAACACGTTACTACTGAAGAATCAGCCAGAGTTTCGTCCGATGGCTCCAAGCAAGAGTCAAAGCACTAACCAAAGAACATATAGACTGGACAAACAGTACAATTGGTGGTGACAAGCGTTTTAAGTGCGGCTGGTCCAAAGTCGCCTTCGTTTTTGTTCGGGTTCGAGACATGCCCGCATGCTCTCACAGCAAGATAGTAAGAATACATATGACCTGTATCGTAGAACGGATACACCTGTATCGTCTCGAACCCGAACAAAAACGAATGCGACTTTGGACCAGCGCACTTAAAACGCTTGTCACCACCAATTGTACTGTTTGTCCAGTCTATATGTTCTTTAGTTAGTGGTCAAAGGCTATTTGCATAAATAATATTCGAGGTTCGTTTTCGTGCTTTTTGGCTAGTGTAAGAAACGATCAGGTGATCCCCAAATGTTTATATTGCCGTTCCGAAGGCCATTCGATCCTGAGTTGCTGAACATATGCCCTTTAACTCCGCACAGCGCATGTATCTGATAGTGTAATCCTAGCTACCGCAGTCGATAGCGTTAAAACGAGAAGTGGCGACTTCATTTTGGCTAGAGCAACACTCAAATAAAAAAGAAGATTCATACAGTGGTGAAGTCGCGAGTCAATTGCATCGATATCTCGTTAGATCTGTGGGTCTTTATGACCATCTCGGGCTACCAGCTTGACCATAAGGTCAATGTAAGTGGTTGAAAAATCCCTGAAAACCTACAATTGGCTGATCCATAGTTTCACAAGCCACAGAAGCTCGACATGCTCATCGGAGCTGAATTGTCCGATTCTACAAACGACTCTTGTTGGCTCGATATTCCCAGGGTAATACACGCCGACAAGTCGTGTAGTTAATCTAAGTTGTCAAGAAGAGTGTTATGCCTCGAATACTCCCGCCAGGTCGATTTAAAGTTAGACTGCTAATTAAATCAGCCCTCAATCAGCTGGTAACTCCTTCGAGGTTTCTAAGCGGCGTTTTTCGTCGCTTGAAATACGCTTGTCCTCAGCTTAAGCGTATGTACCTGGAATTAATGGAGGAATATTTAAAGTTAGGTATGTCTGAAATAGATGGTCAGATTCCAGGTATACCACACTATTTCATTCCGCATCAGTGTGTCTTAAGAGCACAAAGCAAATCGACGAAGTTACGCGTTGTTTTCGGACATCGTCTCAAATAGCGTTGAATAACCTTCTTATGTTTGGACTTCGATTTAGACTCCACAAATATGCATTGACAGCCGTCTCGTTGCTCAAGCAACCGTTTTGACTGCAATGGTCAAAGGAGTATGTTCTTGGACCAAGTGTCACCATCGCCTGCCAAACGTCACCGTGGGAAAGAAGGTGGTCGTCGCTGAGGACAATCTGGAAGAGTGACGGCGGTGCACGCAGGACAGGACGGCGTCGTTAGGATTTCAGAATTAAGGTCGGCCAAGGCGGAAACTTTAAAAGGCCGATCTACAAAAAAGCACGGCTACCCGTCTAATGAAGCCCCCAACCGCTTCATGGTGGCCGGTGTTCGCGCAGATCTGCGCCATAATTTATTAAATGGATGAAAATGTTGAAATCTATTGTAAATTAGGTTTAGGGCGGAGCAAGAGCGCAATAAAGCTTTGTCTCTCGCTCTGGGAGCGAATTCGCTTCGCTTCGCCGCTGTAGCTTAATTTAGGCTTTAGAAGTATATGATAGTCAGTTGCCGAATTAGAACTGATCAGCACGAAACGCGCCTTATAAAGCCACTAGTTTTTATAAATAACTATATAAACACATATAATTTTTGATATGTTTTAAGTGTTATATTAGGTACGAATTATATTTGAAAGTATTTATATTTGTATATATTTGCATTTAATACCCTCAATTATCTTATTAGCTTTTGCGAATGGCACAATAAAACTGCTAAACAACCTGCTAAGGATAATAATAAAATTAAAAATTGCCTCTTGCTACTTATATCAACTGCCCTATGAACTCATGGAATACAAGCAAGAGATACCGTTGTGTGTATATTGTTGGAAAGACTTTCTGAGCAAAAATATGGTTGTAATTTTAGTTTTACTGATTGGAATAAGTAAAAATGATAAAGTTTGACATTATAGCTACATTCGCCGCTGAATATTAAATACTTTAGTTGACCTTAGAGTTTGGCCGATATGTAGTGAAAATTATAAATCTGGTTATTACAGAATTTTGACAAGATATTTAAAAAAACCGAAAATGTATCCCTACAAAAACTCATTTTTCGATCGATTCTTCCTATGTTTTGGTTTGATACTGTTCAAAAACATACAACAAAATTAGGTCAGAGATGCATGCAGAAGTAAAATTTTAAAATGTAGTATTGTCACGCAAGTAACTACATGCTAGTCACAATTCAACCAAAGAAGATAGTCTAGTTGAAAGAGAATATATATAGCTAAAATAGGAACCAAGCATAGTAATGAACAAGCTTTCATATTATATATATTATTATATTATATACAAATATTTGTTTTTAAGATTTTACTTCATACATTACATCATTTATTAAGTTTCTTGTAAAATAAGTAAAGTAATCATTAATATATAATAAAAAGTCTCTGAAAAAACAATACTTATGTGGTTTCGTAGTACATGCATTATTCTACGAATGTACGTCGAATGTACAAAACATGCTCAATGTCATTAAATATTCAATTCAAACTAGTTATTTAAATACTCTCCGAAAAATTATCAGGCTTAGTTTTTACCGCGTACTCTAGTTAAACACCAATTCTACGTCGGAATTACAAAGCTTTAAAACTATACTTTTAATTTGAATGCATAGTCCAATTACCAAGTAAGTATATGCCATTAAGGTAATTTGTGATTGCATATTGAAGTGTAAGAGATGTAACATAACAAAAAATATTTCAAATGATTTTGATTTAAAAAAGTTGATTAGCACCTTAAAACCATCATAGGTCCAACTTCCTAATTTTAAGATGCACGTCTGCACGTCATATGGAAAATATTCAACATCGATTGAACAAGACGATTTATAGACGGCAGGTGGTTGCCAAATCACCAATCCATTACTATAGACTATTGCTTTTGTCATAAGTGTCACTTCATAATGACCATCAGCACTGAAAAATATATATTTTTAACACAGCTCCTGTTACCAATAAATTGTTTTTTATGTAATACTAGCTGGTTTGTATTTATATTGTATTTATATACACATTTTTGTGTCAAAAATTATACTTAACAAGTAAGATCTTTGCAGTCGGATGCAACCGATTGCTGAATACAACTAACCATACAACATATAGATAGGACAGTTAGTATAAATGCCTGTGGCCATGTATTTTTTTGATTTCTGGTCCAAGCTCGACTTCGGTATTGTTCGGGTCCGAGACTCGCTCACTTGCTCAGACAGCAAGAGAGTAAGAAATACATATGATTTTTGTGGTAAAACGGCATCGCTGTTTTTTTCACTCCCACCACAGGAAACTGTTTGGGTTACTGTCAGTGCTCTGAATGCTCTCTTATTTAAATGTATGTGTCGATACAAGCAGCAATGCGTACAAATTCAATTATTATCAAATTTCGGACGAGCAATATAAAATAATCAAAAATTTGCTTTTGCAATGATGCATGCATGATCTGCATGCATGATCTGCTCATTTACACACATTTGTGTGTGTGTGTGTGTGTGTGTGAAGCTCGAAATTCGGAAATCACAAAAACTTCAAATCTTGACAAATTTGTATCGGACAGGCAGGCAACCAACAGGCACACGAACGCATAAATGCTCCTATCCAAGTACAACAAATTTGAAATGCACACATGCCAACGCTTAATTACCCTTACCAACGATAACGAGCTAAAATGCAAGAACCTTTTAATTATTTAATATTACTGCATTCGAAATTTGAGTAAAATTTAATTTGTGCGCATTGTTGCTTGTCCGGATAAATACATTTAAACGATCCCTATACATAATGAGAGAGCATTGGAAGCACTGAAAGTAAGCCAAAGCAGTTTCCTGTAGTGCGAGTGAATTAAAAAACAGCGATGCCGTTCTACCACAAAAATCATATGTATTTCTTACTCTCTTGCTCTCTGAGCAAGTGAGCGAGTCTCGGACCCGAACAAAACCGACAAAACCAGAAATCAAAAAAATGCATGGCCACAGGCATTTCTACTAGCTGTCCTATCTATATGTTGTATGGTCATTGGTAATACTATGTTCACTTAATTAACTTTGCTTAATATCAGATTAAATCAGTCGAAAAGTCCTGTTGAATGTTGGGGACTCTAAGACTGTAAATCCAAAGAAATGGAATGGAACGTATGTATTTCTCAGAGTATTAAAAAGTATTTTAATTTAATTACTCTAGCTATGAATCTGTGGGCGATATAGATAGATCAAACCGACTGATATGAGATCAAATTGATAGACGGACAGACAGCAAAACCTACCAACAGAGTAGAAAAGCAAATAAAAAAAATTGTTATATAGCCTTATTCCACTGTCACATTTTTGAAAAATGAATAAGTTCGCCCCGAACAGTTTGTGTTTTTTCCGATGATTTATCGAGTTTTCTATCGTTGTGAAATACGTGAAAGTATCATTACTTTAAACAGCTGATATAGCACCGAAGCACTAATGCATAGATATGCAATGCATAGATATGTCAAACAGCAGAATAATCGGAACACGATAAATCGCAACGAGTGAGCCCCATGGGTGCCTGCGCCCATTTTAGTGCGCCCAGATAGAGTAAGACATCTGAGAGTGGCAACCGAACACCGGCCTCGAAAGCCGAACGTTCAGTACGAAGCCGCATCTCGCTCAGCGCACAACGCCACTGCGGCTGATGCCTTTTCTTAATATATGTATGTTGGTTTTAAATCCGGTTTTAAAACGAGCGAGTGACAAGTGTTTTCATTGACGGTTCACACATTTGTGCCTTGTGTGGCCGTAAACCCACCGCAGGCATGCCAAAAAAAAACTAAAGCCGTGCCCGTCGCCCACATTTACGCACCCATTGATGAAAATATCTCTGTCTCACGACAAACCCTTGATCTGCTCATTCGCACACATTTGTTTGTATGTGTGTGTGTGTGTGTAGAGCTCGAAATTCAGAAATGCAAAAAACTTCAATTCTGGCCAATTTGCATTAAACGGCCAGGCAAACATCAAGCACATAAACGCATAAATGCTTCCATCCATATAGAAAAGTGTGTGTGCTTGGCAGGCCCAAAAAGTTTTCATGCACACATGCCAACGTTCAGGTACCCTTACCCTTACAACAAGCATGGAAAAACGCAATTTTGCACATGGACACAAAATTTGAAAACGTTTAATATTTGGTCTTTTCTTAAAATTCTTCGACAAGCCGACAAAGAATTCCCCTTGCAGAAATACGACTTAGTTATTTTTTTTATTTAAAGCAAAATAGGTCCCCATAGTAAACAAAAATATTAGAATATAAAATATTAATATTTCATTTGTGTCATTTAAGTTTTAATTAAATGAAAATAGATCAGATTCTTCTCATTATGCCTGACTGGACGTAGAAATACAAGATAGAGCATTTGAATATGTGTGCCTTTTGCTACCACAGGCGCAAAGGGCACACAATTGAAGAAAAAATATCTGGCTCGCGGATAAACGCCGTGATCTACTTGTGCGCACATCCACACAACACAAACACATTTATGTTAGTGGATCTCGGGATTTTTTGAGAGGCTATGCAGTGAGAAAGAGATGCAAGGCACACTCTGGCTATGCATACACACATATGTATTTGGGCTATAAGGATTTTAAAATAACATACATACATTAAGAAAAAGCATCAGCCGCAGCGACGTTGTGCGCTGAGCGAGATACGGCTTCATAGTGAACGTTCGGCTTTCGAGGCCGGTGCCACTCTCAGATGTCTTACTCTATCTGGGCATGGGGCTCAGTCGTTGTGATTAATCGTGATCCGATTATTCTGCTGTTATACATATCTATACATTATATAGTTAGTGGTAACATGCAACATTTTGAAAGATATACACGGATATATCATTATTCTTTGCCTTGCTTGAAGAAAAAATTGATAAAATATATAAATTTTTTCCCTTGTTTTTATTTATTTTTATTTATAAGTATAAATTGAGGCTAGGGTAATTGATATATGGAAGTCTTAGCTCGACAAAAACATTATATTTAAAGCTATACATATACATAATTGAAATTCATTTGTTTAAAGACTTCCGTTTCAGTTTTTGTACGTGTAATAAATTATCAAAAATATCAGATAAGTTAGACTACGCATGTATGTACATTGCAAATGTCAATACGTATAATTTCATTACTTAATGACAGAATGCTATTAAACATTTATAACAGTCGGAACTTAGATCATGTAAACACGTTCTGTTATTAATCTTATGAATAAGACAATAACCATTTGATTATAAGTTTCTTTCGAATTTGTACATTTTTCCAAATCCAAAAATAATATAAGATTAACTTAATTTAATAATTGCGTCTTGGAAGAACTTTATTTTTAAAGAATCATGTATTTATTTTTTTTAAAACTGATATAATCCCCAATTCTACTCAAAAAATAAAATATATTGTCTACATTAAATACTTTTAAATTTAATTATATGATTATGTCAATATACAGACGTTAAAAAAATAAAAAAAAATTTGATTGAGTTAAAATTATTTTTAAAAATAACTAAATTATTCCATGAGCGTGATTATACCCTTGCAGAAATATAATAATATATAAAGTTATTTAAAGGCCGCACATAAATATATGAATATAATCTCTAAGTGCGTGAACTGTGAGCTAAGTCAGCACAAAAACTAAACTAGCAGAATTGTGTCAGTCGCTAATAAACTTTGGTAGAATACACATCGTAAGCTACGCATTTCTATACATATCATTCAGGCTTTACTTCCAGTGTGAATATTTAATCTTAATTGGAGTTACAAGCTCGACCATTCTATAAACGGACATACGCGTTTATGAGTGGATTGCCATATATGTACGTTTAGATATCAAAGTGGCTGCATTTCAATGAAAATCCAAAGGAAAATAACAGGGATATGCGATTGGTACATGCGGAGCCGTGAAAGGTACTCTTGATCAATTTACTGGATTCCTATGAATTGTAAAGTTCAATCACATTGCGTGTGAAAAGTAAAACCCCGCAAGAAGCATAGACTAAGTTGTATGAAGTCTTCAGCTAAGTGGACCCGAGCAGAAGATCTCACATTTTCTCAATCCGAGCAAGGAGGAAAAGTTTGGCTTACTGAATGCAATGTATGTATGTAGCAAGTATCAGCGTTCTATTTGGATTTTGGAAAATGGGGGCAACGAGTTATATGTGTTGAAATACAAAAATGTGTTGAAATACAAAAATGTGTTTAAACTTTGCTAAACATAAAAGACGAATGTTTTAGCAGATGCCGAATACATGTGAGCTAAGGGTATACTAGAAATAAAGCTAATATGTTATTATGCTTTGCGTCCCAAGTTAAAGGCCAATTTTAATTCTTAAGAGTGGAATGAATTAATGTTTTGTTGAAATTTCCTTGCAAGATGTACATACATGATGGTTTTAATAATATTTATGTAACGGGCAGAAGGAAGCATCTCCAACCCCATAAACAATTTTGAACTGGACGCCACTGAATCGATTTAACCGTGATCGTCCGTCCCTTTGTGCGGCTGTCCGTTTATATGAAAGCGTCGATCTCAAAACATGCTAGTGAATGAAGCTTTGCACGTAGATCTTCTTAGTGACCGCGCAGTTCAAATTTGTTTTAAATTTTTTTATAAATAGATTCGTTTCCAAGCAATAGAAAAAAATCGATAAAAAAATAAGTGTTTTTTGAGCATATGTATATCTTAGGATTTAAGGGCTAGAGTCACCAAGTTATTTCTAAAGAACATACAATATGAAAAAAGCCATTTGAAGGTTGTACTGATACTGATGTAATGGCCAAATCAATTGTAAAACCTATACTTAGTACAAATACGTGTTTGCTGGCGGCCCTATATTATGGCCTTGTCAAAAGAAAGCAAGAAAACAAACCCCTAGCGCAGTCTTTTCATCGAAGTTAGATGCTGCACAAAGAAAACTATCGATTTTATATGGTGACGACCTACATATATAATTTTCACAGAGCCCATTGCACCATGCACCATAAGCCCATTAATGTAGCATTTTCAGCGTCTATTTACAAAGGAGGGTAAGTTTGTGTAGGAGTATGCTTCAATTTGAATCGATTTTAAAAAGCACGAGTTCATAGCGGAAGAGTGGTAAGAATCAGTTAATACCAAAAAAGCGCATTAACCCGCACTTATGTACTTATACATAATGTTTAAATGCGAGTACTGTGAACCAACAATTTTAATGTACCCTGTAATCTAGCTGGGTTGTATGAGTTGCTTACAAGCTTCGGTAAAATATACATCACCAGCTGATCATTTATATGTAATGCAGGCTATACTCCCATTGGAAATATTCGAACCCCACAACCCGCTCTAAAGATCTAAAGATATACACGAGTGATAAATGCAAATTTTAAATCCCTAGCTTCTCTAGGAAACCTATCTTACAATCACCAATTGTTGATGCTATAAATGACATACCACTTATTGTAACACTAATAGAGCTTTAAAAATATGAACATAGTTGACCGCTTAATAACCCCTAAAACCACAGGCAATTGTTGAAAAAATGATCAATTTTTCGTAGAACCATCTCTGAATCAAAATCTACGAAACTTGCTAATCTAAAACAAAAACAGTGGGTATCTGGGTACATCGGTCTACTAGTTAAGTAACTAAAGAAAGCCAAAATATAATTTGAATTTATTAGAAACAAAAGTTAAAAAAAAAAACTAGTCTTAGCATATTTTTTTTAAATATTTTGTATTCTAGTAATTGAACCTATTGTAAAGAGTAAAAATATTACAAAGTGTACCCTTGAATAACGTAGCTATTTGATATTGAAAACCAAAACAAACCTGCATACAGTCTGTGTACAATCCAAATTTTAAATAACTATATAAATTAATATATGATAAATATGTATATATTATTTAAATAATAAAAGTTATTATTTTTAAAAGAAATGTAGGTTCTTAAAGAAGTTATAGACGACTTAACTCAATTACTGCCAATAAGCTTTGCGTAGTCTGAAAACCGTGCAAATCATAGCAAAACGGGTAGCGTGTTATTATAAATGCGATAAATGCTTATTTTTTTGTTGTCGACTGAGATTATTATGTGTGGAACTCAAATAATAATAATTAATATACATGATTTTTGGTGAAAGGGTAAGAAGAGTACATATATAGATCGTGCGGGAGAATTTACAAACCTACCTTGAACCCATCATAAGTCCAACTGCCAAATTTTAGAACACATGTTTGTTCATCGAATGGGAAATATTCTACGTCTATCTCACAGGATGACTTGTATATTGCTGGTGGTTTCCATTCAACTAATCCTTCAGAGTAAATTGTAGCTTTTGTTGCAAGAGTCACTTCGAAGTTACCATCGGCACTACACAATATCATTATTTTTTTTCAATAGTTATTCGTATAAATAAAATACATTTTTAAATTTTTGTTCATTTAGAAATTGTTTGATACCTCAGCTTGACAATTAACTTAAATTTTTAAGATTTTATATTTGAACTCCATTACTTAGCATAATTTTAGAATATTCGTTTACTAATATATTTGCAAAAATAAATGGTTTTACCTTAAATCATACTTTTTCCTGTTTAATCGGGCTCAATATCAATTTCGAAATTTGTATGTGAAATATTAGGCCGTTTATATGCTAATTAAAAATGTTATAACATTGCGGGTAATATAATTTCGTCAGAAAATGTGTGACACAAATCTTGACCAGTAGCAACAACCTGTCTGACATAGTCTATGAAAACCAATGTCTCAGTTTATAATCTAATTTAATGGAACTTCGCTAAAATTGGTATTTTCATTGCAATTGGTTTCTAACATAAGAACATTTTTATACCCTTGCAGAGGGTATTATAATTTTGTCGTGAAATGTGTAACGCATAGAAGGAGACATCTCCGACCCCATAAAGTATATATATTCTTGATCAGTATCAACAGCCGAGTTGATATAGCCATGTCCATCTGTCCGTCTGTCTGTTTCTATGCGAACTAGTCTCTCAGTTTTAAAGCTATCTTTATGAAACTTTGCAGAAGTCCCTCTTTCTGTTGCACGCAGTTCATATGTCAAAACCAGCTGGATCGGACCAATATATCATATAGCTGCCATAGGAACGATCGGTCGAAAAGTAGGTTCTTGTATTAAAAACATTTTTGTTTATAAAGTTATCTTTACTAAACTTGGTATTTATTAGTTTTACTACGTTCCCCATATATATGCAAAATCCTATTAAGATCGGACAACTATATCATATAGCTGCCATAGGAACGATCGGTCGAAAATTAAGTTCTTGTATAGAAAATTTTTATGTTTTTCAAGATATCTTGACCAAACTCGGTATTTATTAGTTTTACTACGCTCCCCATATATATGCAAAATCCTATTAACATCGGGCAACTATATCATATAGCTGCCATAGGAACGATCGGTCGAAAATTATGCTGTTGTATGGAATTTTTTTTGTTTTTCAAGATATCTTGACCAAGCTCGGCATTTATTAGTTTTACTATGCTCCCTCCACTTATGCAAAATCTTATTCACATCGGGCTACTATATCATATAGCTGCCATAGGAACGATCGGTCGAAAATTAAGTTTTTATATGGAAAATTTTTATGTTTTTCAAGATATCTTGACCAAACTCGGTACTTATTAGTTTTACTAAGCTCCCCATATATATGCAAAATTCTATTAAGATCGGGCAACTATATCATATAGCTGCCATAGGAACGATCGGTCGAAAATTAAGTTTTTGTATGGAAAATTTTTATGTTTTTCAAGATATCTTGACCAAACTCGGTATTTATTAGTTTTACTACGCTCCCCATATATATGCAAAATCCTATTCAGATCGGGCAACTATATCATATAGCTGCCATAGGAAAGATCGGTCGAAAATTAAGTTTTTGTATGGAAAATTTTTATGTGTTTCAAGATATCTTGACCAAACTCGGTGTTTATTAGTTTTACTACGCTCCCCATATATATGCAAAATCCTATTAAGATCGGACAACTATATCATATAGCTGCCATAGGAACGATCAGTCGAAAATTATGCTGTTGTATGGAATTTTTTTTGTTTTTCAAGATATCTTGACTAAGCTCGGCATACTCGGCATTAACTATTTTCCCTGTGCTTCTTAGATACGGGCAAAGCACTATGAGCATTTTGAAAAGGTTGGGTCTGCAAGGGTATTAAATCTTCGGTGTGCCGAAGATAGCACTTCTTTCTCGTTTGTTTGTGATACTGAACACTTACTTCACTTTTAACGCACAAGAAACATGGGAACAATATCGGACAACTATGTACATCAAAAAGCACTGTGTCAAAAGTCGAAACATATGATAATTTCAATCTATGCGTGGTTAACATCCTAACATCCATGTAGAAAACATAAACAATATTTTTCTTTGAATTTTTTCTCTTTGATTAAACTGAGTTAATATTTGTAATTCAATTTCACTGGTGGACAAATTAATAAATAAATAATAATAAATCTATCAGTAGTACTGTACTCTCGAACTTCACGTCTAAAATAAAAATTTGTTCATTAACCTTTGAACTGCATTCAACCAACATCAGTGGATGTTGCAAAAAGCGTATCAAATAAATGTTCACGAAGATTTTTTAAAAATAAATTTGAAGCCGATCGGAAGGTAATAAGAAATGTTGAAGGCGTGAAATATAATGATATTTGCAACTGAGCTTCCTAACACTTCGTTTATTCGAACTTCGACCCGCTTCTCTCCCTCAGCTATGGGTTGAATTTTCAAAATCGCTTTTATTAGGTTCTTATGGCGGGCTTTAAAAATAAGTTTGAGGTCAATCGGACAAACTTAAAACCTTGCCGAAAAAATCAATAATCCACATTTTACACAGGGAAATTTAGATTCTACGAACAGACGTACTTCACGTCTCAAATAAATTTTCATCAAGACCTTTGGTAATAAATGTCAACTTTGAACAAACATCTTTAAAAATGTGTTTGAGGCCGATCGGATAGTAAACTAAAAAGTTTCACACAACCTATTTTCGCTTTTTTCTCAAACATGCGATTGGAATTTCCAAAAAAAAAACCGTCTTAGAGCGCTGCTTTATTACGTAAGGTTATTGCAGCTTCCTAGATCTTTTGCTTAAACAGGACAAACAGTTTTATATATAGATAGATATAGCAAATTAACATGCATCAGAAATTTCGTCCATTCAAACGTTAACCCGTACTTTTAACACATATTAAATACATTTTCACAAAGACCTTCGAAAATGAGCTAGAAGACGATATGATGAAAAGCAAATTAGTTTCATTTTTCCAGCCAAATTCCGACAGTTGTGGGTGGATTTACTGGAACAAATATTCATAAAATTTGTATGTAAGGCTTTGAAAATAATTTGGAACCCCGATCGGGCGAAACTTAAGACTGCCACTATAAAATCTTTTACCCGCATTTTAATTTTGCGAAAAGTGTCGAAACGTCCCAAATCAATTTTTTTTGATGATCTTTGAGCTGGCACCTGAAACTTTGCTAATACAACCGTTGAACCTATGAAAAAAGTATAGATACATTTTAAAAAATCATCTTTGTAAAAAAAAGTATCATGCAACCATTTTTTGTCAAATTTTGAGAGTTGCGGGTCAGAATCTATTTTATATGACGTTTCGAAAATAACTAAGAAGCCGATTGTACAAAACTTAAAGCTTCGCCCATACCAGCTTTGAACTCCATATATGCCTTGATTTAAACTTGTGTGTACTACTGACTGTCTTTAGACTACATGGTAGGTTGTCCCAAAGCTGAACAGCAGCAAAGAAATAGACATGCCTGAGATCACATGCGGTATTTGTGTTTTCCTGACCAGCCAGTATTGTCTCTAACTTGCTTTTTATACCCTGAACCCGTTAAAAATGGCTAAAAAAGTATAATGTATTTGTGCAAATTTATGTAACAAGCAGAAATAAGAATCTCCGACTCCATAAAGTATATATATTCTGCATCAATAGCCGAGTCGATCTAGCCATGTTCGTCTGTCTGTCCGTCCGCCCGAATGTATGATCGCAAGAATCTCTGAATCTTTAAGAGCTAGATACTGAAATTTAGAACGTGAGTCCCCCAAGCTGTATGAAAATCTTTTTTGAGAAAATCTCCTAGGTTTTTAGAGCTAGAGTTACCAAATTTGGCATGTAGCTTCTTAAATAGTATATATATTTATCAATTAAAGCCCACTATATAGATACAAATCAATGAAGTAAGCCAATGAACTACCCACCAATTTAAGCCACAATTTTAATGCAATTGCCTTTTTGAGAATATATAAATATTCTATAGCATTAAAAGATCTACTGTTGAAATTTTCAAAAAGATCGGACAAGAAACTCAAAAGTTTTAAGAGAAAATTTGCTTTGGCTGCCCACGTGTTTGTGGCGGCTAGCGCAAATTGCAAGAATTTCTGTTCATATGTACACACACACATTCATCCGCCTCTTTGTTGAGTTCTGTTAAAAGTATTGCAACTGCGATTGTATTGTATGTATTGCTATTTTTAATTCAGTTTTTTATCGCTGCTTAAGCAATCGCGTCTGTAGAGCGAGCTGAAATTGGTGTTGGTAGAAGAGGGTTCAGGGAATTTTCTAGTCGGGAACTAGCGACTAGAACCACTTACTAATTTTATTGATTTAAATCTTTGCAGCCTCACATTCCAAATGTTCATCGCGTTGGACATAGCGATGATCAATTGCACTATACAAAAACCAAAATTCAACTGATTGCAAGCGGCGTGGGTGTTATAAGCTTTCAAGTGACAATATTGAGTGCATATTCTAGTAACGAACAAAACATATGCTGTATTAGAAAACAAAGCGTTATTAAGTGGTTCAAAGATATTTCAACACATAAAAAAAATACAATTAAAACGAAAAAAAAACAAACAACAAGATCTGTTCACACGAACTGCCGATTCAAACATTCGATTTGTTTTCTATACACACAAAAACACACATTAGCCTCACACTATGAGAAAGCCGTTTATGATTCGGTGTTTCTAATGCAATCTTAGTGAAATCTTTTTAAGTGTGGCAATCAGAAGAAAACCTAAAAGTGAAATATTTTCAAAATGTTCATACTGCACCAACATAGTTTGGTATGTCTTCAAGTTACACCATCGATATTATAAAATGATAAGGTTGTTTTGCACTTACATATAAGAAAGTAAATCTAAAATTGAAATTCCGTCCAGATCGACTCAACTCATCATCCTGACGAGGAATATATATACTTTATATGAATGGAAGCTGATTTTGAAGGGTGCCGTATCCGGGCGTACAGTACATTTTATTAAAAAAGAATATTCCCAACTCAAACGGACTTATATCCCACAAGCCCACTTCCAGAGCCAGATCTCGTTCTATCTAATAGCGTAGCTACAGTGCGCGCTAGTGGATTATCCCAGATGCACGGCTCTGGAAGTGGTACAGCTGCGACGAACCTAGGTAAGCTATCAGTGCAACATGCGCATTAAGCAGCCACCGGGGAGCATTAGAGAGCTCCATGAGCGTCTGGAAAAGTTGACTCTCTAAAAGTTCGGGAAAATCATTCCTGACAGGTCCAAAAGTCTTGGCTCATCCGTCAATCGGCTAAGCATGGACATTATTAAGAACCTGCACCAATCAAAGGAGTATGTAAAACCGAGTAAAACTCTAACTTGGTTATCAGAAGGGGAATAATGGCTGGATAGGTCCATGGATAACATTGCGGCTGTCAGCGTCTAGCAACCTCAACTCATGGCCATTCGCAGCGAATAGATAATAAAGCGAAGAATAATCGAAACAATGATCACTAGAGTGGAAAGTTAGGTAGCAAGCGAATAAGTTAAGATGGAAGATGAAACTTAAACATATAAATATCTAAGCCAGTATTTTCAGCATTAACGACATTAAACTATCCTATCCAACACCAATGTTTATATAAGCTAAGATTACTCAGTTAACCTGATTCTTACAGTTTATAATTGAATATGTGTATGCTGTGTATGCCTACACACATATACAAGCAGAGAAAATGAGATATGTTCTCAAAAGTCGAAGCGACAAAGGATTCTGCAAGCTTGGATAAATTCTCTATATCTTAGCGTCAGACTGTTTCGTATGTTTGAATACGCTCTCTGCAGCGTCGGACTATGTGTATAGGCACAGATAGAAGCCATTGAATTTTACAACTTGAGGTAATATTGTGATTGCTGTTTTGGAGAAGTAATTGCCAGAATATTTAACATCATTTGTATGAGTATTTAGTTAAGAAATATTAAAAAGCGAAAATAATAATGTTGGAAATAGTAAATTTAAATTCCTTTTGTGATTCGACGATTACAGGAATATGAAGGCTCAGTTGAGGTCGAAATGCCACACGCCCCTCGGCATAGTCATTGTGGAGATGGACGGTAAATTTTCCAGATGCAAAATGAAGGGAAAGGTAAGGAAATATTTTTAAGTATGCAACGCGCTATTGCAGGATAAATATCGAATTCGCAAGCAGTTATAAACAGCTTATTGCGAGATGCTGAAAGCGAGGTGGATGATGTGTATCAATCAAGCGCAAACACACATCAAACTTCGGTCAAGGATATTGCGAACACATTGCCTGAGTTTTACTCGACAGATAAGAATGCAATTTATGAATATAAGGCCATACCAGATAAAGCAGAAATAAACTAGGAAGTTGCAGACTCGGTAAAACGTCTAAAAGAGAGTCAGCTGTAGTATGATATACGCCTTCAGCAGGGTAAGGAGGACAGGTTCTTTCTCTAGGACCATACCGTATTCTCGAACCGAAGCGAGATATTGTCGACGCCACGATTGACTTACTCGAGCAAAAAGTTATAATCGCCATGTCAACATCCGAGTAGCCCAGTCTTATTGTACTCATTAAGAATTAGAATGGAAGTGATCGCGTGGGCATCGACACGCTTATAAAAATCAAAGTTTTCCAGTTGCCAACAGCGAAGAGCATCTGCAAGAAACCTAACGATTTAAATACTCTTCATCGTTACATTTAAATAAACTTTCACCAAAAATACCATATATTCCTGTTCTTAAGGTTAAGAGGAAGTCAAGGGTGACTAAGATACTTCAGAAAATGACAGTATAAGACTAAGGATAAGTAAATTCATATTAAAAAATACGTCGAACTAGTGACAGTGTCCATTTGAATAATAAGATTCCTCTTGTATTTGTTTCTGTGCTCCGCCACCCATTCAATTTCGATCGTGATGACCTCTCATGACATACACATAAATAGCTCGTTGAGTTGTGGGTGAAATCAGTTGAAAATTATTAAAGAAAGCTTTACAAGTCCCAAATTAATAAAATTGTATATGTTTAAAAAGTTCATTCCATTGTAAGACCCTCAAGCTACAAGAAAAATTAATGATCAACATATTGTAGTGGCGCTTGAAGCAAGAACAATTTGTTAGAATTTAAATAAACAGCCCAAAAGTAGGCAATATAAGTCTAGTTAAGGGCTTGTACTCTGTTTACTCTGATAAGCACACAATTTTTAATATATTTTAAATCAAACAATATCAACTCCTATGTTTTGTTCCCTTATAAACTCAAAGATTTTTGGAAGAGCAAGTTTTTATGAATATCGTAAAGTGGATCTCGCCATCTATGGCTCAACCTAGGCGTTATATCGTTTGTAACGAGTGAAAGAGAAAAAGTAATAGATAAATGTTAATCTGATGTGTCGCTGTAAATAGCTTTCCCTAAGGCGACCGGAGCTCAGATCTTTCTAGAAAGTGAAAAGTGCGCCTAGTTACAATCTCGCTTAACCTCTGAGAAAAAGTATTTTCTGAAGTATAATTCTAATACAAGTAATTACAAAAAAGCTCTAAGTGCGCGAATCGCCGAACCATTTCCCACCATTTGGCTGCAACAATTAATTGAAAAACTAAATTCAAAAAGTGTCAGACCCAATCAGGGGTAAGTTAGATTTTGCTTTTACCCAAAAGACTAAAAAGCACTTTTGTATCAACCTGTCTTTTTCAGGTATGGCACTTAGTAATATTCTCATAAGCATATTATATTGAGATATTATATTATTTCGGCTTTCTGCAATTAGGAGCGGAAAAAAAGGAATTTATTTTTCGACTGCCGTAACCCTAACTATGCAGAACACCTGTAATTGCCCTCATTAATTCGCCTTGGCGCAAATAGTTTAATCAGCTAAGCCCAGCTTAATCAGACTTCTTCGAATCTCGTTCGTTCTCTCTCGCCTGCTCAAAAATAGGAATTCGAAAGAGGAATTAGGAAGAGACGATCGCCGTCGCCAAAACTCCAAAAGTCAGTTGGAAATCGTACCCTGGTGGCTGACGTCGTCGAAAGCAGCTGCATATATCTTGATCGCGCAATCATTTTCGCTAACTATAGGCGAACAGGAATTTTCTTTTTTCATTAAGTGTAGTGTTAGTTTTATTTCATACTCTGAAAAATGAATAATTAGCCTAGCTTCCGAATAAGTCAAAGAATTTCATAAAATCTATTGTGAACGCCATGGGCGTAGTTAAGTCGCCTTAAGCGCATAATTTAAATATTGCGATAGTTATATGTGAGCTTTTATTCTTTTCCGGCAAAGGAATGCAACCGCATGATCAAATTTTAATTCCTCATTTTTTCTTTAATTTCGTTTTATCCTTGCCCTACATATTCTTTCCATTGGCCTATATTCTTTACTCTCCTTCTCTCCTTCCCTGCTCCGAAATTCGGATCGCCATATTGCTGGTGAGAGCCAAATTTTGTTTAGTAATTCGAAAAGCAACGTAAGAAGAGAAAGAGAGAGAATACACGTCAAATGAAGTTCGAAAAAAAGTTTTTATCTATTGCCTTCTTTTTTTTCTAATTTTTTTTTAATGCACTTCAAAGTGAATTTTTTTCAGCACATTGCATTGATGGAAGATGGAGTGAATGCACGTAAGTGAAGTAAAACTCAATTTATATTTTTTGCACTTAATTTACGAGATAAAGAGAATGAACTAATGAAAAGAAAAAAAAAATAAACTGAAAACTAAAGAGCAAACGAATCGTTAAAGAGAAATTATTAAGAGAATTATCTAGTTCAATTGTCGAACAAGAAAAAAAAAATATATTTTTATACCTGTATCAATTTGGGTCACAGACCAAATCAGAACCTCACTTATTAAGAAATTCTTTTTGCTTTTTCCTAGTATAAAGAATTTATAATGCCTAAACAAAATTTCTATTTAAGTCCATAATTCCCCACAAAAATAAATATTTGTAAAGAAGTAATAATTATGTGCTAATTTGCTGGCCAAGCGTCGTCGGAAGGTTAGAATAATTTAATTTGTGTTGTGTTAGGGATCACCGACCAATCACCGTCTGGTTAAACGGTCCCGGTGATCATGGTAGGGTGGGCAGCAGCTGTCGCATTAACACCAGCGCAGCGTAACACCAACATACACAGCTGTGGTCGCTAATCAATCTAGTGCAATTTCTGTATCTCTGTCGATTTTTCCTAGCCCCCAAATTTTGTTTATGCATTCGAAGTGGACATCTTAATAGCACGCGAATTTTTTATATAATTATAAATGCCTGCGATTAGGTAGCTTAGCCATATCTTAGGCAACCCACCCCAGCCGACGACAATGAGCCGGAACCAGCGCGTGCTCCGCTAGACGCTATACGGATATCAGCTAGCTTACATACGTTGAATGTTACAATATCTAAACAAATTGACGCAATTCTTTGTTGTGAAGGCCTCAATCAAATAATGCAGCAATTTTTACTTCATTGTTGTTAGAATAATCTTAATCAAAAGAGAATTGTCTACAAATAAACAAATAAGTCCTCAATATATCAAGGACACAAAAAAAAAAAGATTGTAAAATCAATACAAAAAAGAAAAACACAACAAACAGCATTGTAGTGATGTACATTGCCGAAATAGAGTAACAACATCAGTTCGAATAGACCAACATAACCACATATCCATTGGAAGACACTTGAATATCAATTTTAATATCTGAGTATATGGAGGTCCTCGATGTGATAGAAAAGGGATTAAGTCGGATTTTAACTATTTGTTTTAATAAATTTGATATTGATCCGAAAAATAATTGAACAGCTCAAAAAAAATACAACATGTCCCTAAAAACACACGGGAAATACAAAACTTAGAGTCATTAATTAATTCATAGAGCCTGCTTTGAGGCAAAACAAGTTGTCACAACAAAAAACATTCCATGAGCAATGTCAAATGGAAAACAAACGGAAAACTGAATTAAAAAAGCATCTGAAAACATACTATTCAATGTCAATTGCGATTCTATTTACACTATTCCAAAAGAACGCTAGCATATCAATGAATGCTTGCACACGTATAGAGAAAATTCTTGTGCTTGCCTCTCCAATATTTTCATTAATAAGCCGATCTTAACGAAATTTTAAGCAGTAGAACTTATTAAGACAGACTAAATGCATATATTCGCAGAGCATCCCCTACATTGTGGCTGTAATTCCAATTATATTTGTATTTATTTCATTATGCGGAATTGAGATACCTGTAGTGCGTATATGCCCGTACAGAATACCCTGTATTCAAATATAAAGTATGCAGCACTTTGTTGCATACAATAACAATAATAACGTAAACAAGCCCAGAGCCAGCTTATGTATTGGCTCGGTCTCAGATTACGCAGCGCGGTTCACTAGCCTCACTAGCTGACCGTTGCAGATCCCACGCTCCGTCTGAGCGCATTCCGTGAGCAATATATATGCTCACTAATACACGCATATGCGAGCTACTCACTCTCCCTCTCTTTGTAGCTGTTAACGAATAACAGCATAAGTATATATGTATATCCATAGGCTAAGCGAACATTGTCAAAACTGAATAAAATCATTATTAATATCCAAGCTAACCAGCTCTGACGTGCTGCTGTAATTATTTCTAAACTGATATTTATATATGAATATCACATGGCGACCGTGACATGTTCACGAATCCCTGCCTGGAGGCAGTAGACGGACTGAAAGAAAAAAAAAAGAGTGAGCCACTGGAGGAGGACTTCAACACACTGACTGCGAGGCTACCAACAACATCTGACGTCGTAACCTAGACATCGAGCGTCCAAGTTTCCTGAGTGAGTAGAGAGTGAGTGTTATGGCCAAGAAACGCGGTGGCGTACAAAATAAAATTAAAAAAAAGAATAGCACACCTAAGGTGGTTGCTATATACCAAAACGCCAACACCCGCATGGTCGACAGCTCAGAAATTACAAACTGAGCTCGACTTCCTGCAAAATATAATTAAGCAGAAAAAGCCTAACACCGCTACTCACTCAGCGAATATAAAAGTTATTATCAATCAAACAAAAACTAATAATGATACACCCATTGCCGCAGTCAGCCTCCCAAAAGTGAACAAGATTGCGAAGGCCCGCTGAATAGCCCCTTCTGCAACTACACGTGCAAACACTGCACATCGAGGAAAAGCAACAAGTGAATACCTGTGCGAAGACCAGCACCGGTACCGCCAGTGCAACAAGCTGAGCCATTGGGACAAGCGCGAGAGGCACACCGCCACTTGCGCCAACGAAGGAGCATCAGCGTGCCATATCCGGCGACGCCCAGCTGATGCGGCGGACAAGAAGACAGAAGACACCAAATGCAGCTATATATTTTTAATATATTAATATAATAATATAAATTTTTTGTAAAAATTGAGCGGAAACACATTCGCTCGATTAGCAGCATAGCCCGTAAAGCTGTGCGACACGATAGGTAGGATTTTTGTCACATTATCAAAAATTTAACAAAAAAGAAACAATTAAGATGCGTTTTAAGCAAAAAAAAAAAAAAACAAGCAAAACAAAACCCGACTTGTAAACAATAAAAGCATCAAATTTAATAATTATATGTAATAAAACCTCAAAATGAACGATACAAACAACAACTTGTCTTGTAAAAGTAAACGAAAACAAATTTAACATTACATTTTTTTAAGATAATTCCTTTTTAATTTTATGTATGATCCCATATTATATATGAATATTAATATTAAAAAAAAAAAATAAAAAAAAGCTTAACAAAAAAACAAATGGTCTTCTGCCTAGATTAAACCGAAAAAAAAAAAAAATATATATATATATGTAATTGTACATAAGTACAAAACAAAAAAAAAATTACTAAACTTTGAGAATATACAAGAATTTTAAATTGAAAACAAGGAAATTAGGAAGTAATAATTCGTTCATTTGGAATATAAAGAAATAAGTGCTCCGTTTGTCTCATTAGGTAATTCAAAATTATGATCGAGAATTAGCATGATTGAGGACACGATTAAAAAAGTATATAACAACTATACAGACTTTCGTATGCGAGCCATACAAATTTTGCAAAGGCATAGAGAATTCATATCAGTATATGAGTTCGAATCCGAATATATAGAAACATTCGGCACAGTGACAAGTCCACTCTATTCATGTTCTAAAATAGAGAGCGGAATAATCTTGTCTACACTACCCTACGTCAAAATAAAAACAATTATTGACGAGCATCCGATTCTAGGGCAGACAACAATTGTCTTAGTACGTCTGCATAGGTAGTTTTCAAATCAAAAAGCAAGAGTATTTATATAGGAATATGGGAGGAAAACAATCAAAGGCAGCTGATAACACTGCCAATGTAGTTAACGTAGTAGAAGTCGTAGACACCACTCCCCATGTGCAGTTAACAAACATACTGCTAATAATACTCATTGTAATAGCCTCAGTAAACATCCTTCTGAAGATTTATCTTCTTCATAAAAAATCACTGAGGAAGCGTTACATGAGTCGAGCCAACGACTTAGACAAGGTCTAAGCCACTGCTTAAATAAAATATTTAAGTAGCGGAAGTTTACATGGACTGGTCTCAAATAGTAGAAAAGATAAAGCAGCATAGGGAAAATTTCGATAAATCATACAAGTGCCTTAATAAAAGCGCACCAGTTTTAAGACCCACCATAATTAAACATACTGAGATCCTTGTATATGAGTACAATGAAATCAGGAGTCTAGTTACCGAGTGTCAAAATAAACTGACAAGTTTACACAGAGTCCAAACTTCAGACGTTTTACAGCGTCTAAGGGATAATCTGGTAAACTTAAATAAAAAGTATGATCTCCAGCTTTATCTACCATCGGTGTTAAATACACCGGTAACATTTGATAAGTCACTACTGACAAACGACCAAATAGAAGACACAAAATTAGTAGACATGGCACAAACAGTTGTAGAATTTATCAAGCTAGCCACATCTCTAATACCAGAGTTTGACGGTAAGCCGGAAAATCTACAAAGTTTTCTAAATTCTTTGAATCTATTAGAAACATTAAAAGGCACACATGAGCCAACAGCCTTATAAAAACTAAGCTAAAAGGCCATGCTAGAAATTTAATAAGTAATGAGCAGACAATTGCTGCAATCATTACGCAACTATCAAATGCAGTAAAAGGAGAATCGGTAGAAGTTTTATCTGCTAAGCTTCTTAATCTGCAACAGAAAAATAAAACGGCTAACCAATACACCCAAGAGGTGGAAAAACTGGTAAAGGCCCTTGAAGGCGCCTATATCAGTGAAGGTCTAAGCCAATCCCTAGCAAACAAATACAGCACTACAACAGCTGTAAAAGCTATGACCCAAAATTGTTCAATTGATAAGGTAAAACTTATCATGCAGGCAGGCACATTCAATAACATGAATGATGCCATTTCCAAATTTGTCAATAGTTGCACAGAAGCAACCGGACAAACCAATACTATCCTTTATTACCAAAATTACTATCCTCGTGGTGGAAACCGCGGAAGAGGTAATTATAGAGGCCGTAACTATAAAAGAGGCGGCCAAGGGTATAATAATAACAATAATCACAACAACAACAACTCTAGAGGTGGCTCGAACAGAGGCGGCTCAAATAGAGGTAATAATAGAAGTAATAATCAAGTACGAGTAACACAAAGTAGTTCGGAAAACCAGCAAGCCCCCTTGAGCAACAATACATAAAAGTTTTTAATATAAATCTAAATCTCAGCAGCATAATTAAAATAGAGAATCAAAAAAATAATAAACCATTAACATTACTAATAGATACAGGAGCTAACATATCAATTCTAAAAGATAATAGCATATGTTCTGAAATTAATCAAACCTTCAAAACAAATATAACAGGAATTGGTCAGGGAACAATTCAATCAATTGGACTAGCAACAATTGATTTACTCTTCGATTATTTCATAATCAGTCATGACTTCCAAATAGTCAATAATGAATTCCCCGTACCGTGTGACGGAATCTTGGGACTTGACTTCATTCGAAAATTCGATTGCATATTAGATTATCAAAACGATGAATTAATACTAAAACCACAATCACTTAAATTCCAAATACATGTGCCACTCTTACACAATGTTATCGACAATTCAATATTATTGCCAGCAAGGTCGGAAGTAGTGAGAAAAATCACACTTCAGACAAATGAAGATGCTGTTTTAGTACCAAATCAGGAAATTCATCCTGGGGTATTTATAGCTAACAGCATCGTAAAAAGCAATAGTGCAATAGTTCGTATTTTAAATACAACAAATAATAATATAAATATCGAAAATCCTAACATTGAATTCGAATCAATAGAAAATTACGAAATTAAATCGTTCAATAAAAACCAAACCAATAGAACTAATGAAGTCTTAAACGAATTAAAATTCCCAGACCATGTGAAAACAAAACTTACTGAAATATGCACCAAATACAGTGACATATTTGGTTTAGAATCAGAAGCAATTTCGAGTAACAACTTTTACAAACAAAAATTAAGATTAGCAGACAAAACTCCAGTATACATTAAAAACTATAGAAATGCGGAAACAGAAAAACCAGAAATAAATAGACAAGTAGAAAAATTGATTAAAGATGGTATAGTCGAACCATCTATATCAGAATATAATAGCCCACTTCTCTTAGTTCCTAAGAAATCACTCCCAAATTCAAAAGAAAAAAAATGGCGTCTAGTAGTGGATTATAGGCAAGTAAATAAAAAACTTCTAGCAGATAAATATCCATTACCTAGAATAGAAGAAATCCTAGATCAATTGGGAAGAGCGAAATATTTTTCGTGTCTAGACCTAATGTCTGGCTTCCATCAAATTGAACTAGAAGAAAAATCTAGAAATATAACATCTTTTTCCACGAGCACTGGCTCATATCGCTTCACGCGATTACCATACGGCCTTAAAGTAGCCCCAAATTCATTTATGAGAATGATGCAACTTGCATTTTCTGGTCTAGAACCATCGCAAGCATTCCTTTATATGGATGATTTAGTTGTAATTGGTTGTTCTGAAAAGCACATGTTCAAAAATCTAACAAGCATATTCGAGCTTTGTAGAAAACACAACCTTAAACTAAATCCAGAGAAATGTTCATTCTTTATGCACGAGGTAACATACCTTGGCCATAAATGTACGGACCATGGCATCCTTCCGGATGATAAAAAATATGATGTAATTAAAAATTATCCAACTCCAACAGATCCGGATAGTGCACGACGTTTCGTCGCTTTTTGTAATTACTATAGAAGATTCATTAATAACTTCGCACAATACTCACGTCACTTGACAAGACTGTGCAAGAAAAATGTCCAATTCAAATGGACTCAAGAATGTGAAGAATCATTCCAATATCTTAAAAAAGCATTAATGAAGCCAACATTATTGCAATACCCTGACTTCAGCAAAGTATTTTGCATAACCACAGATGCAAGTAAACATGCATGTGGTGCTGTACTATCCCAAGAGTACAACGGTGTACCATTATTACCAATTGCATACGCATCCCGAGCTTTCACACAGGGAGAAAGCAATAAATCAACTACAGAGCAGGAATTAGCTGCTATACATTGGGCAATAAAACACTTCAGACCATATGTTTATGGAAGGCATTTCTTAGTTAAAACAGACCATAGACCCTTAACATATTTGTTTTCGATGAAAAATCCCACATCAAAATTAACCAGAATGAGACTAGACTTAGAAGAATACCAATTCACGGTAGAATACCTTTTTTTTTTTTTTTTTTTGGTTTATTTTGCGCTGGAATCGATCAGTGTCTTCTGATCTCTACCAAGCGGAGTTAAGGGTATATTGTATAGTTATTATTTAATAACTTAAATGATAATTACAAACTTAAAAATATATAACAATAATGGGAAAGGGATGTTTAAGTGATGCGCCTCGTTGGTAGGTCGTCGGGGTGTAGCCTTCGGAGGCGCCTCTCACTGATGGGCTCAGCAAGGGCCCTTGCGGCCGCGTTCGGATGCTGCACCAATTTGTCGGAGTATCGGCTGCTGAAGAAGTTGAGCTGATCTCCGACCTTTGTTAGGCGGAGATCGCGTTCGATGGCGTCTGTTGTTACGTACCATGGCAGGCCAGCAACCTTGCGTGCTGCCTTGGCTTGGACCACTCTTATGCGACGGAGCTGGTGTGCTGATGCCGTGCCCCAAACTTGGATCGCATATGTCCAGATAGGCGTTACCATCGTTTTGATAAGCAGTGTCTTCGTGGATATGTGCAGCTTGCTTTGAGGCTTTAGTAGCCAATCGAGCTTTTGTAGTCTTCTCAGGCATTTTGCTCTCGTTGCTGCGATGTGAGGCCCCCATATGAGCCTTCGATCGAGGTGGACACCCAAATAGCAGAAAGAGTTGGTCTGCTCAATGGTTCCTCCATCGAACCGTAGCCCCTGGCAGCTGTCTGGGCGCAGCGTAAAAGTGACGCAGGCGGACTTGGCACAGTTTATAGCGATGTTCCACATAGCTGTCCAAGTTTCGATCTGCAGCAGCCAGTCCTGCACTGCACTTGTAGCAGCTTGCAGATCTTTGTGGGAGGCTAGGAAGGCAGTGTCGTCCGCATATGTTGCCACCAGCAGTCTCGCAGGGCTGAGGTCTTCAATGCTTTGTCCTTGTGTGGGCAGGTCCGCCGTATACAGCGTGTACAGCATCGGACCGAGGACGCTGCCTTGTGGGACACCTGCTCTGATGCCCTTAATTGCCGACCTTTGGTCTTTAACGGCCACATTAAAGGTGCGTTCTGCCAGAAAGGAGCTAAGGATGCTGAAGTATGGCGCTGGGAGTATCAGTTTGATCTTGAACAGAAGACCATCGTGCCAGACCTTGTCAAACGCTTGTTTGACATCGAGGAAAACGCCGACGCAGTATTGCTTCTGCTCAAAAGCTTCTATTACATGTTTTACTGCCCGGTGGACCTGCTCGGGGCAGCCGTGAGACTTTCTGAAGCCAAACTGATGATCCGGGACCAGGCGCGTGACCTCGTCGAGTTCTAAGAGACGGCTTAGCAGATGTCGCTCAAAGACTTTTGAGAGCGTCGGCAGAAGGCTTATAGGGCGGTAGGACTCAAGTTGAGTTAGCGGCTTACCGGGTTTGGCGATCATCACAATTTTCGCATGTTTCCATTGCTTCGGAAAGTGGCCAAGGCGGAGCATGGAGTTGAAAATTGTGGCGAGCGCCTTGACTCCTTTGCGGGTAGAATACCTCAAGGGGAAAGATAACCATGTAGCGGATGCATTATCCCGCATAAGCATAGAGACACTAATTGACATGAATAGGAAAATATTAATGGTTCAAACAAGATCATCAAAAAGACAGGAAAACATCTGCGCAGATGAGAAAATAAAATTGCAAAAAGATCAAAAAGATCTAAAAGAGCCCAATGTCTATGAAGTCGTTAGAAATAACGACGTAAAGAAATTTGTGAAACTAAAATTCGGTAAAATAAATTGTTTACTTAAAAGAGGAAAACGAATCATTTCACAATTTTCAGTTAATGATTTGCATTCCAATGAAAAATTCGATTTAGGTCAATTTTTTCAAAGGCTTAATTCAGATGCCGGAATACATAAAATTGCTAACTTACAGTTGTCACCAAATGAACAAATTTTCGAATTTGTATCATTAAATGAATTTAAAAATATGGGCAATAAATATTTAAATACATTAAAAGTAGCGCTACTTACAAAAGTGACACAAATAGACAAAAATGACGAAAGTCAAATAAAAGCAATACTGTCGAAATATCATGATGATCCTATAGAGGGAGGCCATACAGGGATTACGCGTACCTTGTTAAAAATTAAGAAATACTATTACTGGCCCCGAATGACCAAGACTATTACAAAGTATGTGAAAACTTGTGCGAAATGCCAAAGATCAAAAGTGACAACACATACAAAAACTCCTTTAACAATTACAGAAACCCCCATCAATGCTTTTGATAGAGTAATAGTAGACACCATCGGTCCACTACCAAAATCAGAGCAAGGCAACGAATATGCAGTTACACTGATATGTGACTTAACAAAATATCTAGTTGCCATACCTATTCCAAACAAAAGTGAAAAAGTCGTAGCTAAAGCTATATTTGAAGATTTTATTCTGAAATACGGTCCAATGAAGACGTTCATTACGGACATGGGTACAGAATATAAAAATTCAGTTATAGAAGATTTATGTAAGTACCTTGGTATCAAAAACATAACTTCAACAGCACACCACCACCAGACAGTTGGGACAATAGAACGAAGTCATCGAACTTTCAATGAATACATTCGTTCATACATCTCTGCAGACAAATCTGATTGGGATGTCTGGATTCAATATTTCACTTATTGCTTCAACACGACACCATCAGCAACGCATGAGTATTGTCCATACGAACTAGTATTTGGCAGACTACCAAAACAGTTCATAGATTTAAACAATACTAATTACATAGATCCTATTTATAATTTAGATGACTATTCTAAGGAAATAAAGTTTAGATTAGAAATAGCATACAAAAGAGCTAGAATTATGTTAGAAAAAGCCAAGGCTAATAGGAAATTATCATATGATGAAAGAACAAAAAATTTTGAATTAAAAGTAGGAGATAAAGTACTTATAAGAAACGAAACAGGGCACAAATTAGACCCAGTATATTTAGGACCATATACAGTAGAGAAAATAGAAGATAATGACAACATTTTCATTAAAGATAGTAAAGATAAAAAACAAAAAGTTCATAAGAATAGATTAAAAATTTTTAATTCTTAATAATCCAAATTTTCTTTATGAATTCGAATTCCAAAAAATAAAATATATGACGGCCTAATCAACCGAATGAAAAAAAAAAAAAAAAACTTTTTACAAATAAACGAATTATAAATTTTTATACCTTTAATAATTTTGTATTTTTATACTCCAACATTTTTAAATTTCTTGTTATATTCAAAAAAAAAAAAAAAAAATTTTAATTTTTATTAAAAAAAAAAAAAACAAAAAACTTAATGATTAACTTCATTTAATAACTACACATTCATAATGTTACGTTATTTCTCTAAAAGGGGAGGTGTAGTGCGTATATGCCCGTACAGAATACCCTGTATTCAAATATAAAGTATGCAGCACTTTGTTGCATACAATAACAATAATAACGTAAACAAGCCCAGAGCCAGCTTATGTATTGGCTCGGTCTCAGATTACGCAGTGCGGTTCACTAGCCTCACTAGCTGACCGTTTATGCTTACGCTGCAGATCCCACTCTCCGTCTGAGCGCATTCCGTGAGCAATATATATGCTCACTAATACACGCATATGCGAGCTACTCACTCTCCCTCTCTTTGTAGCTGTTAACGAATAACAGCATAAGTATATATGTATATCCATAGGCTAAGCGAACATTGTCAAAACTGAATAAAATCATTATTAATATCCAAGCTAACCAGCTCTGACGTGCTGCTGTAATTATTTCTAAACTGATATTTATATATGAATATCACATACCTTATCAAAACCATAAAATATACTTGATGTTCTATACAAAAAACAAGTAAGAGGCTCTAGTCGGGAGTTACCGACTAGGGGATACCCTGAACCCTCTTATTGTACTATAAAATATTTTTGTATTTTCAAAAGACAATTGCTTAAAAATGTGGCTTAAATTGGTGGGCAATACAAACTGGTGTTTTTACTTGATTTATAGCTATATGGTGTTAGCGAGGTGATATCAATAGCTATTAAATAAAAAATACCTTATATATATATACTATTTAAGAAGCTACATGTCAAGTTTGGTGACTCTAGCTCAAAAAACCTAAGAGGTTTGCTCAAAAAACACAATTTCGATATCGATTTTGATTGATTACTTGGAAACGGGGCAAATTATCGATTATCGGGAATAAACTAGTCCTGGGCTGATACTAGGGGGACCTACATTCCACTTTCAATTAATCAATTTTATGTCTCTAGCTCATAAACGTTCTGAGATTCATGCGTTTATACATACGGTCGCAAAGACGG
Source organism: Drosophila montana (assembly GCF_035044405.1). NCBI lineage: Eukaryota > Metazoa > Arthropoda > Insecta > Diptera > Drosophilidae > Drosophila > Drosophila montana. Next base: position 97,951 of record NW_026997250.1, read on the forward strand.
ACAGACGGAAAGCAGACGGACATAGCAAGATCGACTCGGCTATTGATGCTGATCAAGAATATATATACTTTATGGGGTCGGAGATGCTTCCTTCTGTCTGTTACATACATACATTTTAATAAATAAATTACAATCTTTTTATGCAGGGTATAAAAAACGATTTCGATATCGAGACTTAAAAGGGCGAACAGACAAACGGCCCGACGGATAATTACAGATCGAGTTGGCTATTGATGCTGAGCTAAAATATATGTAGTTTATTAGTTTGGCGATACTTTACATGTTATACTAAGGCACACATCTATTATACCCTGTTAACCTTTTTTGGTTTCAACGTGCTCAGGTTTAAGGTATAGCAGGAAAGTAAATATGCTTAATGGGATGAAATCCCATATATCATGCATACATAAAATTCAGGAGTCTAATACTCCAACAAATGTTGCATAATATAAAAGGGCATACAAGTTGTATGAAAGGACATTAGTTTTTTAAAAACAACCTCCGGAGCAATATTAAATATAAAACTCAATCAACATAAAAAATGAATGTTATTATCGACTGCAGTAATAGAAGTAGCCGATGAGGAAGGAAAGTGGGAAGAATATGCATGTGCTTGCAACAGTGGAGGTAATTTTATTCCAATGAAAATTAAAAATAATTTAAAAATGCGAGGGGAAAAAATGCATTTAATATAAAGCAGAAAAGGCAGCATATTAAAAAAAATAAATAAAACGACCATCGCAGCACAAGTACTCCAAAAATTGTAACCAATTTACATAGTAAAATTGATGTAGAACCAGTAGTGAAAAAATTCAATTTTGTTTTCTAGGTTATTTAATAACAGGAGGAAATATATATATAAAAAAATGTATAATCAAGCTTCCTAAAGTCTAAGCCAAGGATAATGATCACAAAAATTGCAGACTTTTTAAAGAAAATCAATCAGAGTAAAGGGGAAGATCTCGAAGTTAATAAACCTTCAGCAGAAAAATAAAACTACAAATGTATTCCAAGAAGCATACATCGCTGACGATATTGTGCAAGCACTTAAGGCAATGATAAAAAAACGCATTTGACAAGGTCAATCATATCATGGAAAATTTTCCAAATTTATTAATAGTTGTGCAACTGGTAGATTAGACACAGTCTTTTATTACCACAGTCAATAGTTACTATCGCGCCGGCTTAATGGTAACTGTGTTGATTTAATGGCTGTATTTCACCAGATTAGCCTTAACAAGAAGTCAAGCGACATAACTTCATTTTCTACTCACTGTGGCTCGCATCAGCGGCCGAGTCAAATACTGAATATCTCGTTCCACCTCCATCTGATAACGAACATTTTGTGTTCGCCATCAACAACGAACTCTCAGAGTTCAACGAATTCCGCCTAGATTATTTAAACGATGAAGAAAAAGGCAAATTAACTAAAGTCCTACATGAGTTTGGTGACATTCAGTACCGAGAAGGTGAAAATTTGACGAAATCCCCATACTGCTCGCCTATTTGGATCATACCCAAAAAGAGGGATGCATCCGGCAAAAAAAATTTAGGATAGTCATCGTCTATCGGAGCCTTAATGAAGTCACAATAGATGACAAATATCCTATACCAGCAATGTTTGGTATACTCGACAAACTTGGTAAATGTCAGTATTTTACTACCATTGACCACGCGAAAGGTTTTCACCAGATCCAAATAGATGAAAACTCAATTCCTAAGACAGCGTTTTCAACGAAAAATTGACATTATGAGTACACTCGAATGCCGTTTGGTTTGAAAAATGCACCTGCAACGTTTCAACGCTGCATGAACAATCTCCTTGAAGATTTGATCTACAATGATTGTCTTGTCTATATGGACGACATTATCGTCTTTCATTGAACAAATCCAACACGCATGTCAAACCAAGAGATCTATTGAGTACTCCTCCTCCGATACGGGAGTCTCGATCACATCTTTAAGTGGTGTATTTGGAAATAAATATTGCGGAATCTGAGATATCCTGTTTAAGCCAAGTCTCAGTGAAAGCGATAGTATGAACATTGAAGGAGAGAGAATCTAAATACAGGCTAACAGTTTTAAATTTAAGACCTCTGGCGTTCTGATAGGCAAGCTTAAGAGAAGAAGCAACTAAAGTAAAGGCGCCAAAAGATAGACGTGGTAATAAAATCTGAGTCTGATTTTCTTTTTGCCTTGCATTCTTTAACCATTAGATGTTCCGGCCAAAACTCTTTACAACAAATGTTTGTAATTATTTCTAGCGAGCATTTATTCAAAACGATGAAATATCCCTATCATAGGCCCTGGAGACTCATCCAACAGTTTCAGGCTATTAAATTAAGTATCCGGAGCTGTGAGCTGATCATTTAGTTTGCGAAAACCAACAATCAGACCCCTAAGCCATTCCTGGTATGCCGCATACACGCCCGCATTTCGATATCAATCTCCCTACACGAGTCGCAACTATAATGCAAGCCATTAGTGTAGCCACGCATTTGGAATGTGCGACAGTATCACATAGCCAACAAAGTAAGCTCGATTGACTTACCGCAATTTGCCTTTGGCCATCTTTTTTGATGCATACAATTTTATGATCCATTATTATAGGCTTCTACTGTAACAACACAGCCAAATATAAGAAGAGAGTAAAGTTAGAAATAATTAAGAGCGTACACAACTCTAACAAGCAGCAGAATATAGAAATATATCAAAGCACAAAGCACGTGAGAGTGCGAGATCGCTTGCACACGTGATATTGCACACCAAGAGAGGTAATGTGCATTTAAAAATAAACAACAAGAAGCAGCTTTACCACAGAGTTAATAGCTTAAGCGCACAAACAAATATCCACAAAAACACAAATTTAGAAGATGACAATATTATTATGTTTAAATGCACAGCCTGGCATGAACTTGCGATAACACAAAAATAAGAGAAGGCAAACAGAAGTCAAAAAGATTTTTAAATAGATATTATTAAAACACTGGTGTTTTATTAAAATCAATAATCAAATCTGAGAGCATAAAAAAACAAGTCTGTTCGCTTCAAAAGACGAAGATTCGGTGATTTAAGATTGTAGATTTAAGCCACCACATCTATACAAAATATCACGTTCACACCAACTCATCATCCTTGGCGGATTCGTGGACACCCTCCCCACCCCTTATCACGAACCCGCGAACTGATATTGATATGCTAAATTACATCGCTCTCCGTTAGGCTAAGCTCTTTAAAAACCAACTTCAATAGAACTACATGGTCTTTTTTAAATATTCTATGCTGTCAGACCATGAACACATCAGGCCTGCCCAGGTAGAGCTTAAAAGTGGGTTCCGTTCAAATATTATATATAACCATGTGAACGTCAACCACAAATTTGTAATCAGATAGATCTGGCTGGTGCCTAAGCTTTACCATGCATGCATGGAAATTCAGAAGTCCTTAAAAACTTGTCAAGTTTGCTTCTGATAGACAAACAACTAAGAGACACACAAACGCTTTGATGCTCGTATATACAAATTTGTTGGCTTGGCCGGCCCGAAAAAGTGTCCATGGTGTGCAGTCCACTGCTTAGGTACCCTTACCAACAATAACGAACTCAAACGCAACAATTTAGCATCGACAAGGCAAACACTTTAATTATTACTTTTTCTCTGCCCTTCAAAGGGGACGAAATGCGACCGAAGTTTGTGGATATTTATATTTCTGCGTATTTTTGCTTGTGCAATCTTTTGTAATTAATGAGAGAGCGTTGATTTACTGAGAATACTGAGAATTTACTGAGAATAATAAAAATATATTACTGAAGTGGGAGCGAAATAAAAAACAGCACTCCATATCTATTACAAACAGCAAATCATCGAGTATTTGATCCGAATAAAAACGAAGTCGATGTTGGACCTTAACTTCAGAAAACTAGTAAGAGGTTCTAGTCGGAAGCTCCCGAATAGGGGATACCCTGAACCCTCTTATTATTAGAGACCCCGTTGACGCCCAAGTGCGTATAATAGATATCGTCAAACCCAATTCGCACGCCGCAGCCGCGGCTCGAATGATTCAAGCACAGGCGAGAAAAATAAATGATAAGCGCAAAGTCTTAGACAGCAGGTCCCCACCTGCCGCGAGGCGAAAACAGAACAAGTCTGACACCAGTCCAGTTGGCACTCATGCTTCCAATAGATATGCACTCTTGGCCCCACCCGATAACGTCGAAGACATGGATACTGACGAATCTGAGGCCGAGCAGATAAACCCAGTCCAAGAAGAGAAAACTTGCCTGACTCAGCGACTCCTCAGGTCGGGGGCGGCACCCAGCCAAACGCTGACGCCCATGCCAGCACCAGCTACTCCGTGCCCAAAAAAAGGGCCAACAACAATGCCCCCACTGGAGGAAAGAAGCCACCCCCCATCGTCCTAAATCGGATCGACGACATCAACGACGTGTGGTTCATACTATCCGAAGTAGCGGATAGCTTGACCATCAAATCCAACGAAGGTTGGACTATGCGACTCCTAGCCAATGATGTGCCCACATACAGGGCCATCATACAGATACTGGAAGAACATAAAATTGAGTTCTACTCATACCAGCCGCATGAGGAGAAGCCCTACCGCATATTTATCAAAGGCCTCCACCCCTCCACACTCAACCGAGGGCTCATCGACCTGCGTAGCCTGGGCCATACCGTTCTCCACGTACACAATCCGAGCAGCAAAGCTACCAAGGAGCCCATGAATATCCACTTCATTAACGTGCAGACGGCGGCCAACAACAAGGAGGCTCTTACCATCAGGAAGCTGTGCAAGCAGGTGGTCAAGGTTGAGACTGCTCGAAGAAGCCAGGACGTGGTGCAATGCCATAGATGTCAGGAGTACGGGCACATACTGTAGAAAACAACACAAATGCGTTAAATGCGGGCTCAATCATCGTTCTGCTGATTGCACACGGCCCGACTCAGTTCCGGCAACATGCGCCCACTGCGGTGGTAACCACCCTGCCAACTATAAGGGCTGCGAATGGTTCACCGAATATATAAAGCGTGTGGGGGCCCCAAAGCCCGCCAAAATGAAAAATCTCCCACCGACTCAAGCTAACCGAAGCCGCAGCAATAAAGTTCATGGGCCTACACCTGTTGTCTTCCCGCGTACAGCACCCACTGAACAAGTAGAAGGGCTTTCATACGCCGCTGCCACCAGAATAGGACTAGCTGCATTCAGCAAAGAGAACAACGTCCCCAGCGCTAGCCAGCGAGAAGGACCAGCGCAAGCTAGGCTACATAGATTGCTGAGGGAACAGCAACAGGAGAGGCTGACTGCGCAACCACAGCAACAGCAGACATCTGGAAACTCTGCCATCAAGGACATGAGCCGAGCTATCGAGAGGATGGCAGAAATGCAACAGCAGGTTTTGGGTATGCAACAGCAAACCCTTTTAACTTTAACCTATCAAAATGAACACACCACTGAAGGTGCTAATCTGGAATGCCAATGGTCTTTCGGGAAAAGTACTAGAGCTGGAGATCCTAGTACAAAAACACGCCATCGGAATAATTCTGTTGTCACAAAATACAACTAAAACACAAGCTGACACCATCGCCAGCCACCTAAAGGAACGGATTTCAACATTTAACTCGGCCTGTCCAGAAGAGCTCGATGAGACTACCCGAGCGTCGGAGACTCCGATACAGATGTCACCACTTATCGCTCCCATCCGCGTGGAAGAGGTAATCAACGCCTTCAAAGTCCTTCCTAGAACTAAAGCTCCAGGCCACATCGCCCTGAAGACCCTGCCAATGCGTGCGCTCCTTTTTATGACGTTGATTTTCAACGCCATATTAAGGACGCAACACTTCCCTGCCCAGCGGAAGTTAGCGAGGATCTATATGATCCATAAGTCGGGCAAGCCGGAATATGACCCTAAGTCATATCGGCCGATCAGTCTCCTGCCTTCCTTGTCGAAGGTCTGGGAAAGACTGATTGTCGCCGGACTTGCAAGGCTTATGGGTCACATGGCCATCCTTCCTGATCACCAATTTGGGTTTAGGGAAGGGCGACCACGACACAGGAGACGCCCCAGAGTCCACCGACTACCCATGCAGCCTTATTCAAAAAATCCGCTATTGACGTTTGTCCACGATAAAGCCTGAGGGCTCAAACAGGCTTGGCGAAACACTACCTAAGCCAACTGTGTTGTAATAAAAAAGTATGCTATTTTTGATCCAATACAATAAACAAAACAAAAAAAAAACAAGGATATGTCATCTCAGAAAAGGGTATCCAAGCTAATGAAGAAGGGATAATTGCTATAAACGATTGTCCAATACCTGATAAGGTATGAGAAGTTCAAAGTTTTTTAGGGTTGTGCTCCTATTTCCGCAGATTTATTAAAGATTTTTCAATTATTGCAAGGCAACTCCAAAATCTTACAAGAAATATAAAATATTCTATTTTGGAACAGAACAATTAGATTCATTTAAAACATTAAAAAAAAAACTGTCGGAAACTCAGATTTTACCGATATATGATCCAAGATACGAGACAGAACTACATTGCGTCGCAAGCGTTATAGGTTTCGGACCAATACTACTGCAAAGGAAAAAAGATAACAAGTTCCACCCAGTTTTCTACATGTCCAAAAGAACATCAGAAACAGAGTCCAGATATCACAGCTTTGAATTAGAAACGCTAGCGGTAATATACGCACTGAAAAGGTTTAGAATATATCTACAAGGGATTAGTTTCAAAATTGTAACGGACTGTAATTCACTAAAGTTAATGCTAAATAGGAAAGAGTTGAACCCAAGAATAGCCAGGTGGTCATTAGAATCTTTAAAGTTATGAATGTAAATGGGAACAAAGGTCAGGTAAAAGGATGCAGCATGTGGACGCATTGAGTAGATGCAGTACCATAATGGTTATGGAAGACAATACGTTTAAAGATGACTTACTAATTTGTCAGAATAAAGACGACAGGATACTAAAGATAAAGGAAGTATTAAACGAAAGAGAACACAGTAAAAGTTACTGGTTCCTAAATATGAGACAAAAAACTGACGACCACATAAAGCATTGTCTAAAGTGTATAGTATTTACAGCAAAAAACAATAAACAGCAAGGGTTTCTTCAATCAATCCCAAAGGGGAAGACCGCTCTTCAAGTATTACACATATACCATTATGGCCCTATACATAATAAAGAGTCGGGGATAAAGCATATTCTAGTAGTGATAGACGCATGCACATAATTTGTAAGACTTTATCCTACTAGCACAAAGAAATCAAAAGAAGCAATTGACGCACAAAGAGATTACTTTAGGGGATATAGCAGACCAGCAGTTCTTATATCGGACAGAGGAACATATTTAACGTCAGAAGAATTTATAAATTTTGTAGAAAAAACAACATTAATCATGTCAAGTTTGCAACACGCTCCCCACAGGCAAATGGACAAGTAGAAAGGGTCAATAGAGAACTTGGCCCAATGATAAGCAACCTAAGAGATGCAGAGAAAAACGAGAAATGGTACCAACTGCTCACGGAAGTAGAATTCGCAATGAAAACACAGCTCATAGGAGCATAAACGAATATCCAAGTATGATGCTGTTTGGAGTACGACAAAGAGGGAAGTTGATAGATAATTTAAAAGAAAATGTGATAGACGTAAGGCAAGAAGATTCGGAGAGGAATATACAAGAAATACGCAATAAAGCCGAAGAAATTCAAAAACGGACACAGGAGTATAACAAGAAATATGTGGATACCAAATGTAAGGAACCACACATCTACCAAATAGGAGATTATGTTATGCTAAAAAATATGGATTCGACGAGAGGTGCATCTATTAAACTTATACCAAGGTTTTAAGGTCCTTTTATAGTCCTTAAATAGTGGCAAAAAAGATAGGCGATGATAGATATTCAATAACTGATGTAGAGGGATTTCAACAAGCACAGAAGCCGTATGAGGTAATAACAACGTTGCAAATTCCAAGAATTTCTGTATACATGTACACACACACATTCATGCGCGCCTGCTTTGAATTTCTGTGCTGCTATTTTAATTGCTTTTTTTTTCATTAAAACTCAGTTAGTGGTGTGGCTCTTGAGTAGAGGCGGCGGCAAGTGGTGCGGTTAGTTGCGAGTTCGAACCCTGTCAAGGAAACAATTTTTTTTTTTGTTTAAATTTTTCTTTATTGTTACTTAAGCAAACAGGCGGACAAAAAAACGACAATCGCAATGTCTTACGCGGCAGGCTCCAACCAACACGGCGAAAACAGAACAAGACTGACACCAGTCCAGTTTGCAATCATGCTTCAAGATAGCCTGACCATCAAATCCAACCTGGGTAGGGCTATGTGACTCCTAGCCAATGATGTGCCCACCTACAGGGCCATCGTACAGAAAGTGGAAGAACACAAAATTGAGTTCTACTCTAACCAGCTGCAGGAGGAGAAGCCCTACCGCATAGTTATCAAAGACCTCCACCCCTCCACACTCAACCGAGGGCTCATCGACCTGCGTAGCCAGGGCCATACCGTTCTCCACGTACACAAACCGAGCAGCAAAGCTATCAAGGAGCCCATGAATATTCACTTCATTAACTTGCAGCCGGCGGCCAACACCTGACCACTTCCCTTATACAGCAACCACTGAACAAGTAAAAGGGCTTTCAACGCCGCTGCCACCAGAAGAGGACAAGCTGCATTCAGCAAAGAGAACAACGCTCCAGCTCTAGGCAGAGAACATCAACAGGATAGGCTGACTCCGCAACAACAGCAACAGCAGACATCTGGAAACGGGGAAGGAGAGTATGACAGAAATGCAACAGCAGGTTTTGGGTATGCAACAGCAAATCCTTTCCTTTTTGATAGCGTTGCTATCCAAATGGACGCACCACTGAAGGTGCTAATCTGAAATGCCAATGGTATTTCAGGTAAAGTACTATAGCTGGAGGCCCAAGTACAAAAACACGCCATCGGAATAATTCTGCTGTCGAAACTAGGACCAACAGTCATTCCCCAGAATCTTTGGCTTCGAGGCGTACCTTGTACAGTGGACTCATAATCGCTCAGCTAGTGGCGGCTGCTAAATGTGTTTACTAATATTGGATGCCGAGACGAGAGCCGCTGTAACCTCAGAAACAGAGCCGGACTCCCCCCCAACTCCATTTACCAAAGAGGAGGTGGAAAGAGTGCTCCAACGCTTGAAGCCAAACAAGGCCCCGGGACACGACTTAGTGTGCAATCGCACATTAAAAGCGCTCCCCGCGAATGCTATCCTTTTCCTGGTATTAATATTCAACGCCATACTGAGGTTGAAGTATTTTCCGGAAGCGTGGAAAATGTCCATCGTGACCATGATCCACAAGACTGGCAAGCCGGAGGACAACCCCGAGTCATATCGACCGATTAGTCTCCTGACTGCACTAAGACTTGTCGCAGCAAGACTTACGGCCTTTGCAGAGTCACGGCACCTAATTCCTGGCCACCAATTTGGCTTTCGCGCTGGGCACGGAACCACGGAGCAGCTACATAGGATCATCAACCACGTTCTGGAGGCATTTGACAAAAAATTGTACTGTGTGGCGACTTTTGTCGATGTCAGCCAGGCATTCGACCGTATCTGGCACCTAGGGCTACTGGCAAAAATGAAACGCGGACTGCCCTCGCCCTACTTCACCCTGATCCGATCCTACTTGGAAGGTCGTTCTTTCAGGGTGAAAGTTAGGGCGGAGCAGTCCCCCACACATTACATCCAAGCTGGCGTCTCGCAAGGTAGTGTACTAGGGCCACTTCTATTTTCGCTCTTCTCCGCAGACATGCCTACTCCAGACGCTCATGCCCTCGGACTGCCTTCGCGCACACTTCTTATGGCTTCATATGCCGACGACATCTGCGCAATGGTCAGCGACAGGTCCCCTGTTGTTGCTGCAGATGCTGCGCAGGACTACCTGGACCTCCTTAGCAGCTGGGCTCGACGCTGGAACGTCAAACTATTCACAATTAGAAGAGGAGTACCGCGCTGAGGCTAAGCGGACTAACAAAATACCTGGGCGTCACCCTTGACAAACGCCTCACTTTCGCCAGCCACATTAAAGGAGCTGTGCAACGCTGTCGAAATAAACTGACCAAGTTAAATTGGCTCCTCAACCCCCGCAGCAAGCTTTCCCTTGCAAGTAACCGGCTTGTTTATTTACAAACTGTGGCACCCATCTGGCGATATGCCATACAGATCTGGGGCTTGGCTGCTCCATCCAACCGAAAAAGACTTCAATCTCTCCAAAGCAAAACTCTGCGCAGGATGGCAGGAGCCCCATTTTACGTGCGCAACAGCGTTCTATACAGAGACCTGAGCATCCCCTGGGTTGACGAATAAGGACCCACTGCGCCCTCTATAACAACCGGCTAGCCACGCACGCCAATAGGATCGCCAGCATGCCCGTCCCATCAGGAGATTAAGGAGGAGAACATTTGCCCACATACTACCCACCCAACTCCACCAACAACGCCCACCCATCTGCAGGGCAACGCGGCAATAATATAGACAAGATAGACAATAGATACAGAAAATAGAATAACGAAACAAGTTTTTAAATTGTAAAAACATGGCGAATTAACAAAAGACATCAATTGGTGCATAAGCCAACAGAGTCCTTACGAACCATTAATTAAACAAACAAAAAAAAAAAAAAAAAATAATAACTAATATTGGACTGTGCAAGTCTCCACTGATGCTGGTAACGTGGACTTTGGAGCAGTCTATTGCAGGCCATATGAGCAGACGTCGACTGATGACTTCAACGTCATACTCAACTCGGCTGAAAGCACATATCTGGTGGGAGGCGACTGGAATGCACATCACTGGTTGTGGGGCGCATATGGCAGCAATGGCAATGGCGTGGCCTTCAACTGGCTAGCAGCCTAGCGCATCGTCAAGCAAAGGTACTGGCTGCATGTTTTCCCACAAGATACCCGTATGACAGCAGAGGCACTCCGTCTTGCATAGCATTCGCCATCTACCAGGGGATCTCTGACCAGCTCCTCTCAATCACTGACGATTGGGACCTCCCGAGCGACCACCTGGCCCTGATAGTTACCTTGGAAAGCAGGGCCAAGCTGGTCAGCGCAATACCAAAGCTGATCAACGCACGAACTGATCTCGGTGTCTTCCAGAGACAGATGAGGGAAAGTATTCACCTCATCACCGAAATTTGCCCTGGACTGGATGTAGAGGACGCCATTGAGCTGCGTGACGCAAAAATTCGCACGGCAGCAGCAGCCGAAGCCACTGCCCCACCTTTAGCCAGGCAGCTTGATAGTGCTGGCAACGGACTGCCCGCAGACATAGCCAACCTGCTCAGGATCAAAATACGGTGCAGACGCTGGTTCCACACGACTCAGCATCCCTGGAATAAGGCGGAGTTCCGAGGAGAAGCTAGCAACTCAAGGAGGCCCTTCGCAGACTCAAAGAGTCCTTCTCCAGATGGTTGGAGAGCATGGACTATACCCATGACTCAGAATACTCGCTGTGGCGAGCAACTAAAAACCTGAAGCGCCAATCCTGGAGAACCGTTCCCCTTCTTCGCCACAATGGTAAATACTGCCTTACAGACGAAGAGAAAGCTGATAGCTTCGCCAGCCGCCTGGAGAAACGATTTACACCTTTCGATCTGGCCTCCCCAGAAGAGCTCGATGAAACAACACCGCCACAGATGTCACCGTCTATCGGCCCCATCCGCGTGGAGGAGGTGATCAACGCCGTCAAAGTCCTTCCCAGGGCTAAAGCACCGGGCCATGATGGAATATGCCACACCACTCTGAAGGCCCTACCAATGCGCGCGCTCTTTTTATAACGTTGATCTTCAACGCCATATTAAGGACGCAACACTTCCCTGCCCAGTGGAAGTTAGCGAGGATCCATATGATCCATAAGTCGGGCAAGCCGGAATATGACCCTGAGTCATATCGGCCGATCAGTCTCCTGCCTTCCTTGTCGAAGGTCTGGGAAAGACTGATTGTCGCCCGACTTTCAAGGGTTATGGATCACATGGCCATCCTTCCTGATTACCAATTTGGGTTCAGGGGAGGGCATGGCGCTGTTGAACAGTTTCACAGAGTGACCATATTCTGAGTTCTAGCGACGACAAAGACTACTGCTATGGAGTCTTTGTAGACGTTAAGTAGGCCTCCGACCGAGCCTGGATTGATGGATTGCTCCAGAAAATCAAGATGAGTCTCCCCGCGCCTTTGTTCTACTTCAGCGCTCTTATCTAATGGAGCGAAAGGTCGAAGTCAAAGCTTATAAGGCTAAGGCCGCTTGTCACTTCCCCGCAAATGGCCAGTAAATAACGTCGCTGTGGCGCCAACTTTGATATACGGTATCCAGGTTTAGGACATTGCGTCTCGAAAAAACCCGAAGAGGGATTCTGACACTCCAAATTTTGGCCTTGACTGGTACGTCAGAAATTCTACCTTGCACAGAGGCCTCAAAATGGCGGCCAGCCAAGTAGGAGCATTCAGAGAATGCTCAAGAGAAGATCGTTCAAGGACCTCCTCCAACCACGACATAGGAGACGCCCCAGAGTCTTTCGACTACCTACGTGACGATGCAGCCTTATTCAAAAAAGCCGCTTTTGACGTTTGCTTACGACAAACCTGATGACCCAACAAGACTTGTCGAAACATCATCTAAGCCAATAGATAAAAATGTATGCTTTTTTTGATCCAATACAATTAAAATTTATAAAAAACAAAGGAAATAAACAAATGGGTTTCGTCATTCCTTACTATTACTTTCCACCTTTAAAAAAAATTATGGTTGGAAAAAATATTAAACGTAACTATCCGCAACTAACAACTGGTGACCTTCAGCTTCCTTAAATTACCAACCCTCTTATCCTCCAGAAATTACTTATACAGATTAAATCGACTTCATCAACCAAAACTACGACTACAGTTTGGTAAGGGACTTGAGCCCTGTTGAAACTTTAGCAATGCGATTAAAGGAGCGAAACATCAACTGGTTCCTTTGATGAAGGATGGACCTTGCATTTGCGATGACATCTACGAACTAGGTATAAGAACATGCGATACTTATAACCCCAAGTTTAGAATTATTTGTTGACAGCAGCAAGGATAGTCGAATGGTATTACTCCACAATGAAACTTGCGACCCGCCACATCCACATTACCCATGCCAAATACATAAAAGAAGCTCATAAATTTATAGAGCAACTGTTTGAATACATCAATTATTAAAAGCTCAGTGAAAGGTCTGCAGCGATTTGAAAGTTATGGCCATGTTATCTGGATTGCAAGTTGGTTATGCAGGCTAGTATTGTTTTCTATGCCTTCGGGATAAAGACAAAGCAAAACGAAGAGCAATTACTTTAGGAAATAATTATGTTCAAAATGCGCCTCTAAAAAACGGGACAGAAATACTGATTACAAACTTTGTTCGCCATTGAAATCGGAAGATGTATCACTAGAATATCTGACAACTTTTTTCCTTTTTGCAATGGAAAACCAGTAAGATGCTCTGTTTTAGCAGTATTAAAACAAATAAACAAATTTTAAAAATCGAAAATTTTTTAAAAAATCCCAATAGGACTCAAATCCGTACTGACCGCAATACTCGCCACCGCCTCTACGCGTCAGCCAAAACAACAATTCATTTTTGGGAGAGAAAAATGAATTAAAAGAGCAACACGTTAACACAGCACGGAAGCAATACAATCGCAATTGCAATGGTGTAAATAGAATTGAATAAAGACGCGCATGAATGTGTGTGTATACAGAAATAACTGCCTCAAACACGTGTCAATATAAGCACACTTTGCCAGCTAAAACACTTTTTCTTTAATAACTTTTGTGTTCCTTAACCGATCTTGATGAAATTTTCAACAGTAGATCTAATTGTGCTATAAAATATTCGTATATTCTCAATAAGTCAATTACCTTAAAATTGTGGCTTAACTTGGATCGATTTTAGATTTTTTTTATTATCTATAGCTCTGGTGTTTAAGTGTAGGGTAGCGACACCTGCCTGACAAATTTGGTGAATTTAGCTCTTCTTACTTATGAGATTTATCGATTTCTTGTAAACGGGACAAGCTATTGGCTATCGGAAACAAACTCGTACTGCGCGGGCACCTACGTTCCAAATTTCAAGTCTCTAGCTCTTCTGAGATCCTTGCGTTCATACATACGAACAGACGGACGGACGGACAGACAGACAGACGGACATGGCTAGATCGACTCGGCTATTGATGCTGATCAAGAATGTATATACTTTATGGGGTCGGAGATACTTTCTTCTGCCTGTTACATAAATTTGCACAAAAATATTATACCCTTTTTATCCATCTTCATCAGGGTATAAAAGATATGCACTCTAAGCTTGAATGAAATGCAAATTAATATGAAAAGTTCAGTAACTAAAAACAATCATGTAAAGCAGTTATGTTGTTAACGTAAAGAATGAGTTATTCAATTTTAAGGGTAAAAAAAATTCTGAAAAAAATACAAATAACTGAATGAATATAAAATATTGTTTGGCTGACCTTATATCTTAATACGTTAAAATTAAATTAACTGTAATGTTGGAAAAACAAATTCGCCTATAAAAAATGTATTTACCAAAACACGTCTGATTGTGTGTTAAATCAAAACCGTGTAAACCGTTTGTAAAAAAAGACCGTGTAAAATCAGAATTAGGTGTACATATATTGTAAAGCTAAGGCGAGCGATCGCGTAGTGCAGGCTTCATTTGTTGTTTATGTTAATAAAAATCCATTATCATTCCCGCCCAACTTAAGTGAGCCAAACTTGAACCATTTATAAATGCCGACTATATTAAGGAAAAAAAGAAAAAATTAAGAAAAAAATGTACATCGTAATGTAGCGAAATTTGAGCCAAAACGAGTTGGCGACGCCACGGGTAGCCGAGCGGAACTATTTATAAGTGGGGGACAGCAACGGTAGACAGCACATAGGTACCAGGCAGATTATAGAGGTTAAGAGATAAGCTGTATTTATTCTTTTGCCGTACAACTTAATCCGAGGCACGTGGTTGCCGGGTCGTAGCCAAAACGAGAAGAAGGAAACCGAGATGCTCTAATTGTTAGCTTAGGGGTGGTGGTGCCAGCCGATATATCGATAGAGCGATCGCGATATTTGTTGAACTATTCGGATGTAGGTAGCGTCAAAGCAGGAACAGTAGAAAGGGACGGTGCTGGTTCCGCTGTTTTCGTTACAGTATTTTTAAAACATTTATTGATTTATATCATTTTTAATTGTCTTATAAACGTGATTGATCGGCCAGATATCGGTAAAAAACACAAAATATCGGATCTACTTGATAATATAAGCAAAGACAATATAAACACTAAGATGAGTAACGCCCATACATTTGAATGCGACTCAAAATTTCTAGCCTAGCTTATTACCTGCTTTCAACAAAACTGTTGGTACTTTGCGTCGCTTCGTTTTCGAAGTAGCGAAAAAGTTTTAAATTTACGATCGACCCATAGTACTTTTGCTTAATCCATGAAATGCATGCTTTATTTGAATGATACTTTACCCCAAATACTAATGATAAATTTTACAGGAAAATTTGAAAATAAAATATTTTTATCACAAAGTGCAGCTTTTGCAATAACTATGTTAAGAAATAGGAACCCAAAGATTGATTTTACTTTTTTTGGAAAGTGTATGCTGGAGAGAAGTTCTTGTCTCAACATACCTATGTTTGTATGTGTGAATTATGCATGCATAAGTACACCAAAATATGTATATATGTGTTGTTATTCACTGCTCTGACTTTTGCTGGCAAAAAATTAATTTTTATCAGTTTTCTAGCGCTGATTATGACCTATCCCAAATTGATGTTGACATATGAATGCTGATTTCGTTTTAGTTCTCAATTTTCAAAAAATCAAGCCAGATAGTAGCCTTTTTTTTGTATGGCGTAACTCATTTTAGTGTTTATATTGTCTTTGGTAAAATATGATATCACTAACCATACAATGCATAGACTTGTCAAACAGCGGAATAATCGGATACCGATAAATCGTCAACGACTGAGCCCCATGGGTGTCCGCGACCATTTTAGTGTGCCCAGACAAAGTAAGACTGCTGAGAGTGGCAGCCGAACGCCGGACTCGAAAGCCGAACGTTCAGTATGAAGCTGCATCTCGCTCAGCGCACAACGTTGCTGCGGCTGATGCTGTTTCGTAATATATGTATGTTAGTATTTAATCTTTCCAGCCCAAATACATACATATGTGTATATGCGTGTGCAGAGTGTGCCTCGCTCACACTTATTGCTTTGCGCACTTATGTGCATCTCCTTCTCCCTGCATAGCTTCTCAAAAACCCCGAGATCTACAAGCATACAACTGTTTGTGTTGTGTGGATGTGCGCACAAGAAGATCGCGGCGTTTGTCGCGAGCCAGAGATTTATTCTTCAATTGTCTGCCCTTTGTGTCTGTGGTGGCAAAAGGCACACGCATTCAAATGCTCTATCATGTATTTCTTCGTCCATTCAGGCATAATGAGAAGAATCTAATATATTTATATTTATTAAAAACTTAAATGACCTAAATGATATATTTATATATTATATTTCAATGTTTTTGTTTACTGTGGGGACCAATTTTGCTAAAAATTAAAAAAAAAAACTATGTCGTATTTCTGCAAGGGTAATTCTTCGTCGGATTGTCGAATAATTTAAGAGAAGACCAAAAATTGAAAATATTCAATTTTTTCGACTTGCTACTTGTGCACACGCACACTCTTTCGAGTAAGCAGTTGGGTGACATTTTTAAAGGGTTTGGCCTGTTCATGTGCAAAACTCCTATTTTCCATGATTGTTGTAAGGGTAAGGGTACCTGAACGTTGGCATAAGTGTATGATAACTCTTTGGGCCTGCCAAGCACACACACTTCCACACTTCTCTATATGGATAGAAGTATTTATGCGTTCGTGTGCGTGTAGCTCGAGCTCTACACACAGACACACACACACACAAATGTGTGCGAATGAGCCGATCAAGGGTTTGTCGTGAGACAGAAATATTTTCATCAATGGGTGCGTAAATTTGGGCGACGGGCACGGTCTTTGTTTTTTTCGGCATGCCTGCGGTAGGCCTGCAGCCGCGTAAGGCACAACAAAAACCGCAAAAACCTTTGTTGATAATCACTTCGTGAATTCGATTGGGAATTGAATTGTGTAGATACTCAATGTAGTTTAAGGAAATGGTAAACCAAGCGTTTTTGGTGCCTTCGATTAGGTCCCATTTTGTTTTATATTGTTTTCCGGACTCGCACACTTTTTGGCTAGTATGGTGGTCAGTCAAGGACTACAACTTGTTGGCTCTAAATCTACATTTTCACGGAATGGGCAGTATAAATTGGGGCATTGTCGAGCTGGAAATGCTATTTCCGATACTTAAATACATTTTGGAAGTTAGGAAAAGCAGTTTTGAAAACGCTGTTGTATTTCTCTGCATTCATACGCGATATTAGAAACTGCAATTAGCAGGTGCTATTGTAGGATATAACTCCCCACACCATCACACCCCCACACGGCTGTTGAGGCGCTCTAAATGATGTTCCTCTTTACGTAGGTCATAAAAATAATAATTATACTCATCGGGTCTTTCCAAATCAAATTTTTTCATCTAAAAAGACAAGGTAGTGCCACTCAGAAAACCACGTGCAAAATTAAAGTGCATTTCTTCTCTAAGAAAGCAGAAAACTTAAAAAGACTAAAACTGAAAAAATAACCACCACTTAATATGCTTATAGCCGTTGATAACCTCGACTTATCTCCAGTTTTTTCTTTGATCTTGGAAGACGAATCGTGTGATTTTATACTTTCCTCAGTATAGCTCTCCTATCTGCTTGGGAAAGCACACGATTGTTAAAAAACCGAAAGGGTTATTTTGGGGTTATTTTAAAGAAATTCTATAGTTTAAACTGCACAAAAAGTTTGGTAAGCGTGATTGCCAAAATATGCAAGACAACTAAATTTGCCTTTGGGGCGCTAATCTGATGACGCAAACTAAGTGCAAACTTTTTCGTCGAAAATAAATCAAAACAGCAAAAATTAAATAACGGTTCTTCTATCGAGCTGTATTTTCTTGTCAAAAAACACACTTAACGCGATTGCAAAATAAAAAAAAAAATTACGAAGTTGCGTAGGAAGAAATTAGAATTAACAAATGAGTGTAAGGGAGAGGTTATCTGATGACGTGCAGTGTATCTCACCATTGAAAAATTAGTAATGTGTTTTCTCATCTGTTGTCTCATAAGTATCCAAAAAAATTAATTTGGTAAGAGACACAAAAAAAAATATTGTTACCTAGTATAATTAAATGTGATTCTTATAATTATAACTATTAATTAATGTTAATAAAATATAATGATAATGATTATCGGTACAACTCTGGAAGCTATGCTATTTGTTAATAAGAGTTTGCATATATAATGGATTTAAAAGAAAAGGTAATAAATGTCAAGTTAGGTCAAAATATCTTACAAACGAAGTGTTTCATATCGTAACTTCATTATTTCGAAAAGTGTTGCTGCTGATCAAGAATCTATGGTGTTTTAAATGTCTTCTATAATAGTTGATTATGTTACGTGCACAAATCCTAATACCCTTTCCCAGGGTATAAGAATTAAATGTAACCAGGTAGGCTTCAATGTACTTGTGCTCAAGAGCTATTTGGGATCCAGTCGTTTGCTTTACGAATATTATAGCTGTCAGCACAACTGTAGCAGCAATGTCCAACCGAACACTCTTACAATAACGACTTCTTTAGCCACGCGAATAAAATGTGAATGTAATATTACAAATAATAACAATAAAGAACGGTTCTATTTGACAGGCCGAAGATTAAACACCCATGTAGACTATGGCTGACGGCTTTACATATATGCTGAGTTTGGTCTCGATATCATGAAAAACATTACATTTTTTTATATAAAAACTCATTTTTTAACCGATTCTTCCTTTAAACAATAAAAGTTATTCATCCACAAACTAAATTATTGATCGATCCTTCATGTGGCATCTTATTGATATAGTGGTCCGATATTGATAGGATTTCATATGTGATGAAATTAGTAAATTCCGAGTTTGGTCATGGTATCATGAAACATAACTTAATTTTCAACCGATCATTCCTAGACGTAGACATACATGGCTACCTATGTATATCAACTCGCATGCTAATGAATATCGTGTTCGACGTGACGGCGTGACAAAACCACGAAAATTGAAGGGGGACATCTTTTTTACATAATATTTGCAAGCCACTCATAACGTAGGCTCTTCCGCCGGGCAGACAATCTATTTCTCACCTTTCCAAATGCTAGGATTGCATCTCAATCTGTCCCAAGTCCAAGTCCCGTTAGTAGAGCTGATATCAAAAAGTCGATCTCCGTCACAACAATGCGTGGGTAAAGTTCCTTCGGGGATTTGGCGGTAGATAATTAAAGACGATGTAATAAACTAGGTTTTTGAGCATTTAATATTAAGTTTTTTCTGCAACCGCAATTTTTGCAGTACTCGCTCATATGTCCAAGCGGTGAATATGCATCGGGTCTGGTTTAAATGATAACTGCTAAGTTCTTAAAGAAATCTCTTCAACTTTTCTCTTGACCACCTTATGGTGAGGCGGATACAAGAATGGGGTAGGGGTAAGCCCACATAACATCGTACTGATGTTGTGCACTAGAAACACAAGCTAAAATTTTTAATTGGAAAAGAAATACTGATGAATGGCACAGACATATATGCTTGTTTCGTCTGAAAATAGGGCTAGCACTAAAAGGTGGTGACTGTAATAGTATTTCATTCATTATGCAGCAGTCGTTTGATTTAATCTTACCCATTGAGCTTTAATCTAACAAGATAATAAGGCTAACTCCAAATCCCGCCAACACAATCTCTATATAAGAGCAGCCTTCTTGGGTGCAACATGATTATCGCCGCTCTCTACACAAGCGGCCAAAATGCGATTTTTTAACTGATTCTTCCAATAGGGCTATACAAAAAAGTTGTCTGATGCTGATAATTCTTGCCTCATTTTGCAGGAGCATGGTGAAACTTATAAATGCAGAGTTAAGCTTGATATATTTTGATAAAAAAAAATGTTGTTTATACACGAACATAATTTGCAACCGATCGTTTTTATGGCAGTTATATAATATAATGGTCTAATGTTTATGAGAGCATAGTTAAACTAATAAATGACGATTTGGGTCGAAAATTTTGGATAAACAATCCTATATCAGCTTTATGGTTCGGTAATCTTATCCGACATATGTACTGCCTGCATCACAATGACGAATCCTACACGCCAGACAGATAGCTCAAGAATATGTAAACCGTAGCGTTGGAGATGTCTGCCTCTATATGGTACACGTTTCATGATAAAATTAAAGCATTCTTTATCATGGTAAGTAAAGATAAAAATGGTTGTAAATATAAACTATCGGAGCGTGATCAAGTAATTATTTATAATTATAAAAAACCAGCTGAGAGCATATACCAATGTCCACCTTATTATTGGGCTCATTACAATTTAGTCCCTCCCATTTCTCCTATATTTTATGGAATTGGTTGGACTCGTTATCAGAGAGAATTCTCAGTTCAGAGTGATTGACCTGTTTTACCTGTGCGCCAATATTTTTATATGTGATCCTAAATTTTGGCCTCCTAACATGATTGTTCACGAGCTTAAGCAAAACAAGTAAGAGGTTCTAGTCGGGAGCTCCCGAATAGGGGATACCCGGAACCCTCTTCTTCCTTAATGAAAAATTAAATTAAAAAAAAAATTGTTCCCTTGGCAGGGTTCGAACTCGCAACAATTTTGGTAAATAATATGAGCTAAAGTCACCAAACTTGACAAGTAACTTCTAGAATAGTATATATATCAAGTATCTTTCATTTTATACCTATCGCCACCTCCCCGCTACCACCACAAAGCTATAAATCGAGTTAATAATCCAACTTGTATAGCCCATCAATTTAAGCCACAATTTATATCCAATTGACTTTTTGAGAATATACAAATATTCTATGGCACAATAAGATGTACTGTCGAAAATTTCATGAAGGTCGGTTAGGAAACACAAAGGTTATGTGCGCACGTGTTAGCAACAGCAAGCGCAAATTCCAAGAATTTCTGTGTATACACACTCACACTCATGCGGGTCTGCTTTGAATTCTATCAACAGCATTGCAATTGCGATTGTATTGTTTTCTTTGAAGCTATTTTAATTGGTTTTTTCTCATTAAGAAATAAGCATTGGCTTGGCTGTTGGGTAGTGGGGGCGGCGAGTAGTGTGGTCTGTAGCGAGCTCGCGACCTTCCGAGGAAATTTTTTTTTTTTGTGGCTGGTGTGGCCTTTGAGTAGAGGCGGTGGCAAGTAGTGCGGTTAGTTGCAAGGTAGAAACCTGCCAAGAAAACTTTTTTTTTTTTTTAATTTATCTTTATCACTACTAAAGTACACGAGCGCGTAGCTCGATCTGCATTTGGTGTTGGAAGAAGAGGGTTCAGGATATCCTCTAGTCGGGAGCTCCCGACTAGAATCTCTTACTTGTTCATTTTACCTTTTGATTTTTCCCTATCGTTTATATTATGTATAAGCACTTTTGTTTTTTCTGTTAAGTCGTTTTCTGTGCATTTTAAAGTTTTTTGATATTCGATATGTTCATTTTCCATGACAAATTTCATTTTAATTTTTTCTAACAAAAACTATACCTAGTATAATTGAATATCCCATAGATTTATTGTCAACCACCATCAGCTTAATTTTAATATTTTATTCAAAGGTAATAAAGCATTGAAAAAATATACATATATTTGAAGTTTGGTTCTATTAATTCCAAAATAATTTATTGTTTACTTCATTTAATTTAATTTCGTTTGGGACATCCGCCTGTTTTAATAAGCTGATAGGGCTTCCTGATACTAAAAGCGTTTCTAAGAATAATGGTTTGTAATTAGGATCAGATAAAAATGTTACTTGTAAAAAGCTTACGTATTCATTTTCTGGACTTCTGTTAACGACTTTTTGTATAGCTCGCAGTCCTTTGCTAAAATCCCAACTTAGCGCAAGCAAAACAGGCGCCCTCTTTTCGTTTTGGTTTGCGACACTCATTTGCCATGTGCCCCACTTTATTACAATTATAGCATTTTATGTTGCGTTTTGAAATTGACTCCTTATATTGGAGGCGCTTTTCTATCTTATCTTTATCTGTTCTCCTGACGCTGGTACCTGCAAATCTACTTCGGCAAATGTCTGTAGCAATTCCATCTTGGATGAGAAATTTTTCAACTTCGCCATATTGCGAAGGTTCACATCTAGGACTCCCTCTACTAGATATTCAATTAGCTCGTCAGTCGCCTTGAACTTCCGCGGAGATCGGTCGTGTTTTCTGTGCATTCCCGTGCGTGTGTACGTTCAGTGCATCCCAGGCAAAAAACAAACAAAAAGTGACAGTGACACTAACTAAGCCCGCCCCAGGGCTTAACAAACAAATCGCGCCTGCAGAGCGCGAAAAAACAATTGTGCTGCCTCTGGCAGCTAAACTATATATATATATAAACATATATAAACATTTAAATTGTATTCTTTTTTACACAAAAGTGCAACCGCGTGCGAGCGTAAGAGAGCAAGCTTTTGCTAAGCTCAAACTGCGCTTAGCTGATCGCCTTAACTCAGCCGTAGTGTGTGTGTGTGCGTGTGAGTGAGCAGAGCTTTCGCGAGAGAGCTTTTGCCTAGACTCACTAACACAAGTAAAGCACTAGCCAATAGGAGAACAATCAGTGCTGGCAAGTCAGTCACTGACCGTGACAGTGCTGACACTTTCCAGTCACCGTTTCGCTCCCCGTTCACCAAAGTCACTTTTCACAAAAATACTGGAGATTTTTGTAAATAAGTGCAGCTAGTATATTTTGGTCTACATCTCACCCAATGGCGTCCAACAAGCCGAATCCACTCATCCCTGACTATCCTGCGTCACCTATTTACAACCCGTCGGATAAGGTGCTACCGCCATACATCACGCTGTGCGGGGGTACTACGCTACTCACCACGTCGTGCATCACCACAACTGCCTGCTCCCTAGGAACGACTACGGTAACGTCGTCCCTCGCACATAGCATCAGCTCCCAAGGCCCCGCAATCCCGTCCATTCCTGGCGCGAATCCTGCTAATCCCGGATCTCCACGCGTTTTTGAATAATTACCCGCCCAAGACTGCACGTACTTGGCAAGGTCAATGGTTTAAGGCCACAAAAAGAGAAGGTGGCAATCTCTCCCCCCGTATCGCCCGTAAGAAGGCGAGCTCCACCGAAGCCAAGAAAGCCAGCCAAAACCGGTTTGCGGCCCTCCGTGACGAAGAGGAAAGCGACATGGACACGGAAGTAGAGCTAGCCACCAACAAGGAAGCTTGCGCCGACGAGGACGTAGATGATAGGCCATCCACCTCGCACGCAGCTCGCGCAAGGGCCAGCAGGCAACAAACGGCAAATAAAAAGCTTGCCGCACACCCGCAACCCACCCAGACGGCGCCTCCCAATGAGCGGCCTGCCTCTAAGGTGCCGAGAATAACTGTGCCAAACGTCCTCAGTTTCACCAAGTTCTGCAAGGAACTAGACAGCATCCTCGGCGCGGACACTTACACCGTCAGATCGCTTAATTCTGGCGACTGCATCGTCCAATGCCGCAACTCAGACGAATACCGAACGCTGGCAAGGCACCTTCGCGAGAACGGCTGCCTGTTTCACCACCACCAGCTTGCAGAAGACCGGCCGTACCGCATAGTTCTACGAAATATCCACCACGAGGTCGCATCCGAAGATATTACAGCGCAATTGGCAGAAAAGGGGCACCACGTTGTCCGCATATACACCCCGCGTAGCAGAGTCAATAACGAGCCACTCAATATGAGGTTTGTTGACCTGAGGAAGGCGGACAACAACGGTCTCATTAAATCCATAACTGTGTTATACAGACATAAAGTCTCGTGGGACCTGAGGAAAGCGGAGAACAATAACCTTGTCAAATCAATAACAGTACTATGCAGGCACAAAGTTTCGTGGGAGAAGCCTCGCAAGACGTCGGGCCCTGTACAATGCAACAGATGCCAAGAGTACGGGCACACAAAATCTTACTGCTCGAGACACTATGTGTGCAAGGAGTGTGGGGACAACCATCCAAGCAACGAGTGCACACTTGGCAAGGACGAGAATCGGTGTTGCCACCACTGTGGAGAAGCACACGCAGCAAACTTCAAAGGCTGCAAGAAGTACTTGCAATATGCTTTCCAGCAGAAAAACCAGCACAAGGCAAATGGCAGAGATGCAAGCAGCAGAGATCCCTGCCCCAAAACAGCCGCTCCTGCCTGCAGCTTCGTGCCCGGCCAACAATCGTTTGCCAGCGTCCTCCGCGGTACCCAGCCCGCAGAGCGCAGTGCCCGCTCATCGTCTCGCAGAAGGAACACTGGCAGTACTCCCAGCCAATCACAACCTGTTGCCGACAACTCAGCCCTTGAGCTCATGATGAAGCAAATGTTCGCCAGATTCGACCAACTGATGTCTCTCATACAGACTCTTTTACAAGCGCTAATGCACACTAGCGCCAAAAATAACAGTGCCTAAAATGAGCTCCCTCAGGATAGCACTATGGAACGCCAACGGAGTCTTTTCGAAAGCGAATGAGATCACAGCCTTCATCGAACTCCACCACATCGACGTGTTTCTGCTCACGGAGACTCACTTCTGCTCTCGAATCACCCTCAGAGTGCCAGGCTACACTCTCCACACCGCCAACCACCCAGACAACAGCCAACATGGAGGAGCAGCAATATTGATCAGGTCGTCCTTGTCGCACCACCCACTCGAGTCATCCTGCCACTGGCATATGCAAGCTGCTGCTATCCGACTCGGATCCAGCAGAGGCGACTTCAATCTCGCCTCTGTATACTGCCCTCCGGCCTTGAGAGTGACTGAGGCACACTTTCAAGCCCTTTTCGACCAGCTTGGCCCCAAATTCCTGGCAGGAGGAGACTGGAATGCCAAACATCGCTGGTGGGGAAACTACCGCATGTGCTCCCGAGGGAGAACGCTCTTCTCTGCCATTGAGAATGAAGGCGTCGAAGTCATAGCCACTGGAGAGGCAACGTGCTACCCATATAGGGCTACTGCAACACCAAGTGCACTTGACTTCGGGCTCTACAAGGGATTCAGACAGGAACAGCTGCGAATACGAAGCCTCCTTGACCTGACGTCGGATCACCTCCCATTACTGATTGAGCTCGAGGAGACTCCCAAGTGGGAAGTTGGAATCCGCAAAATGCTCCCGCCGCGCTCTAACTTGGAAGTATACCGGGCCTGCCTCGAGGACACATTAGAGCTCAACGTCACCATAAATACGGCAAGTGAACTGGAGAGCTACGTTGACCACCTCACAGCGAAAATTACGGAAGCTGCTAGACGTGCAGCCCCGCAAACCCTGCCTCACACTCGTACCTTCAGAAGGTCCCTACTAAGCCCTGAAGCCAGGAGTCTCCTTGCCGACAAAAGACGTCTAAGGAGGCTGTACATCCGCAACGGAGACCTCTCTACCAAGGCAGAAATGGTAAGCGCGTCCAACCGGCTCAGACGACTGCTGGCTAGGACTCGAACGGAAAATCTAGACAGCTTCCTCGAAGCAACTGGGCATGACGGCAACAGCACCTTTTCAGTGTGGAAGCTCACCAGAAGCATTAAAAGGCAAACAGTTTTTACCTCCCCGATCACGGACCACTCTGGCCTCTGGCTCCGATCGGACGAGGAAAAGGCCAATGCATTTGCTGACTACTTGGAGACAACCTTCAAGCCATTCGACTTCGCAGATGTTGCACAGCGCCGTAAAGTAGCCGAGTCACTGGACGCTCCACTGCAGATGGCTCTCCCGATAAGAAGCATCTCCCCCGCGGAAATCGGGACACAGCTGAAAATGCTTGAGCTAAAGAAGACCCCAGGATGCGACGAAATCGACAACAGAGCAGCTAAGGCTCTCCCACGCAAAGGAGTCATGGCGCTCGCCACAATTTTCAACTCCATGCTCCGCCTTGGCCACTTTCCGAAGCAATGGAAACATGCGAAAATTGTGATGATCGCCAAACCCGGTAAGCCGCTAACTCAACTTGAGTCCTACCGCCCTATAAGCCTTCTGCCGACGCTCTCAAAAGTCTTTGAGCGACTTCTGCTAAGCCGTCTCTTAGAACTCGACGAGGTCACGCGCCTGGTCCCGGATCATCAGTTTGGCTTCAGAAAGTCTCACGGCTGCCCCGAGCAGGTCCACCGGGCAGTAAAACATGTAATAGAAGCTTTTGAGCAGAAGCAATACTGCGTCGGCGTTTTCCTCGATGTCAAACAAGCGTTTGACAAGGTCTGGCACGATGGTCTTCTGTTCAAGATCAAACTGATACTCCCAGCGCCATACTTCAGCATCCTTAGCTCCTTTCTGGCAGGACGCACCTTTAATGTGGCCGTTAAAGACCAAAGGTCGGCAATTAAGGGCATCAGAGCAGGTGTCCCACAAGGCAGCGTCCTCGGTCCGATGCTGTACACGCTGTACACGGCGGACCTGCCCACACAAGGACAAAGCAATGAAGACCTCAGCCCTGCGAGACTGCTGGTGGCAACATATGCGGACGACACTGCCTTCCTAGCCTCCCACAAAAATCTGCAAGCTGCTACAAGTGCAGTGCAGGACTGGCTGCTGCAGATCGAAACCTGGACAGCTATGTGGAACATCGCTATAAACTGTGCCAAGTCCGCCTGCGTCACTTTTACGCTGCGCCCAGACAGCTGCCAGGGGCTACGGTTCGATGGAGGAACCATTGAGCAGACCAACTCTTTCTGCTATTTGGGTGTCCACCTCGATCGAAGGCTCATATGGGGGCCTCACATCGCAGCAACGAGAGCAAAATGCCTGAGAAGACTACAAAAGCTCGATTGGCTACTAAAGCCTCAAAGCAAGCTGCACATATCCACGAAGACACTGCTTATCAAAACGATGGTAACGCCTATCTGGACATATGCGATCCAAGTTTGGGGCACGGCATCAGCACACCAGCTCCGTCGCATAAGAGTGGTCCAAGCCAAGGCAGCACGCAAGGTTGCTGGCCTGCCATGGTACGTAACAACAGACGCCATCGAACGCGATCTCCGCCTAACAAAGGTCGGAGATCAGCTCAACTTCTTCAGCAGCCGATACTCCGACAAATTGGTGCAGCATCCGAACGCGGCCGCAAGGGCCCTGGCTGAGCCCATCAGTGAGAGGCGCCTCCGAAGGCTACACCCCGACGACCTACCAACGAGGCGCATCACTTAAACATCCCTTTCCCATTATTGTTATATATTTTTAAGTCTGTAATTATCATTTAAGTTATTAAATAATAACTATACAATATACCCTTAACTCCGCTTGGTAGAGATCAGAAGGCACTGATCGATTCCAGCGCAAAATAAACCAAAATAAAAAAAAAAAAAAAAAAAAATTAGCTCGTCTTCCTCTATGGCTATGTCATTTGCTAACGTTAGCTTTTTATACAAATATTTGGTTAGTTTTTCTCCCTTCTGCCATATGCGATCTTAGAGACTCTTTCTGATTACCAGTTTGGATTCCTTATTTTTGAAAGTTTTGCCCATTTCTTTGAGTAGTTTAATTATCGACTCTGCCATCAGCTTTGCCTTTCATTTTGTTGTAGATCACCGCACGTAAAGTATTGTCGTCCCCCTCATAAATTTCTCGAACATTTTTAACTATTGTAAGCCGTTGAATTTATTATCGCCCTCAAATATTGGTACGAGCTCTTTGAGCATTTCTAATTGTATTTTTTTTTTTTGGTATTATTTTCTTGGCATTGTTGTGTTTTTAAGTTTTTCAGTTCGTCCTCTAATTGATGCATTTTCAAGACTTTTTTGAATATTTCGAAGCGTTGTAGCACGGAATCAATCCCGTTAAGCTGGTCTTCTTCGATTTTGTCTTTGTTGTGCTCTGCGTTGTTGTTTTCATATGTCAGCCCTATGTCGTTGTTGTGGCCCTCTGCCTGCACTGCGTTGTTGCTGCGGCCGTCTGCCTCGTCTAAGTTTTTGTTGTTGTGGGCTTAAGCGTGTTCTGCGTTGTTGTTGCCATATGCCAGCCCAATGTCGTTGTTGAGGCCCTCTGCCTGCCCTACGTTGTTGCCTGGCATTGTTGTGTTTTTAAGTTTTTCAGTTCGTCCTCTAAATGATGAATTTTCAAGACTTTTTTGAATATTTCGAAGCGTTGTAGCACGGAGTCAATCCCATTAAGCTGGTCTTCTTCGCCTTTGTCATTGTTGTGCTCTGCGTTGTTGTTGTCATATGTCAGCCCTATGTCGCTGTTCGGGCCGTCTGCCTCGTCTAAGTTGTCGTGGTCTTCAGCCATTTTCTAGAAGCCATTTTCCATAGCCTCCGTGCTGAACTGTTCTTTTGTGATTTTTAATTTTTAAACCTTCTCTGATTTTCCACAGTCCTACACCTTGAATTCTCAAAATTAAAATATTTTTAGTGCCGCTTGTCTTCAAATTATTTGCCCTGCACAGGGCCTTTAAGTCTTTGACTTTAATTCCGCCGCTGACATGTGTATTGAATTTTTCCTTCCGGCGTGATTAAGACCACTTCTGAATATTGTAGGCTGTATTTAGATCTTTAATGGTTTTTGTAATTTCACAATCTCTTTCTTATAGCCTCTGCCCACTGAACACATTTCTGAAAATGTCACATTTTTGCAAAATGTGTAAAATGCGGCCTGTACGTTTCCCAATAAGAAAACACATTTCACACATTTTTCAAAAATGTCACATTTTTTAAAAATGTGTAAATTCGCCCCGAACATTTCGTGTATTTTGCGATGATTAATCGAGATTTTTATCGATGTTGTGAAAAATGTAAACATAAACCATCTGATATTGCAACGAAGGCAAGCGGTAACTTTAAATTATAATTTTAAATTTTAATAATCCCACAGTTTTTAACATTTAAAGTTGGCCAAATCCCGCAAAGGGTCTATTAAACGGAGCCCCTACTTCGGGGCCGTATTATTTGACTTTTGGAAGGAAAACTGTGCGGCGCTTATGTAAATTAAAGCAACTCGATCAGCTGTTTATTTAAAGAAACAGTACTTTTGCCACTCACATGTTACCGAAAACCGGTGGAACACCAATATGTAAAACTTGAAAATGTGACATTTTTAAGCCCAGTGGAGAAAGGCTATTAGATGTTAATTTCACAACGCCTTTTTGGCGATGACTAGAGAGATCGCTCCTTTTAGCTCGTGTCACGTCTCCCTTGCTTATCGATAGACTTGTTTTAATATCGATTGTTAACATGGGTATTCTTACAACTAACATTTTACTTTTTATATAATGCTATACTATTAACTTTTTTATAACACCCTTAACTCCCTCTTACATGCTGTATTCCAAACTCAATTCCTTCAATTGCTTCTTCAAACCAGGGGTAACTTCTAGACTATCAAACCTAAAAAATATTAAGTCCAAATATTTAAAAAAGATTAATAAGTCTGTTTTGAGTATTGACTGGGCTAAATATTCTATAGCGAGGTCTTTCTTCTTTTCATGAATTCTCAGTGCTATGAAATTCTCATCTTACTTGTTGCAAAAGGCAATGTGCCCAAAATCCGAAACAGTTTTATAATTTTGTAAACTGGAAGCGTAAATCTTCAAGTTTGCTATCTTCTTTTTCTCTTGGGATGAAGCTAACAATGATTTTAATGTTGCTAACGTCTATGCTAATTTTTTCCAATCAACTTACTTCCTCTAGCTCTATACTTGCTCCTATTATTTCCCATTCCTCTCTCCTATCTGCATAAATTATTTAAAATCCTCTTACTTTGAACGGCCTGACAATATTCTTAGATGTCTACTCAGGGAGTGTAGTTCTTCCCTTCTTCGTCCATTTTTAAAACATTTTATTCTATCCCTTGAATTTTCTGTCTTTCCATGTCTTTGGAAAGAATCTTATATAATTCTTCTCCACAAGAAAGGTGGAAATTCTAGTATACAAAATTACGGTGGCATTGCAAAACTGTCAGCCATCCCTAAATTATTTGAAAAAGAAGCTTGGCAGCATTTCTGCAAATTAGAATCGGTTAACTAAGGCCAACCTTCTTAAATTAACTTTATTGGTAAATTGCTTTCTAAAATGCATGTCAATTACGACTTCAGTAAGGCATTTTATTCTCTACACCCTGAACTTTTACTCTAAACTTGATCATTTAGGTGTCCCTCACTCTCTTGGATTTCTACTTATTTAAGGGGTAGGACCAAAAATGTAATGCTGAGGCTGACTACCTCAAAACAGATTCACGATACTTCTGGCTTTCCTCAAGGTAGTGTTGGTAATCTTGGACATTTACTTCTAACTCTTTTTATAAATGATCTCCCCTCGGATATATCACATTCCCACGTACTTGATCCCCTTCATCACTCTCGTTTACAAGATGATTTGAACGCTCTGCTACTTTGGTAGTCGGCCAATCAATTGCATCTAAATTGTTCCAAGTGTATGTTTATGACCTTCAATCTTGCTAGACCTTATCTTGTTAGTTATACAACCGACAATACTCAATTGCAACATATTCCAACAGTTAAAGACCTGGGCGTTCATTTTGAATTTAAACTGTGCTTCAATCTTCATATAGCTATCATCGTAAATGATACCAAAGGTGTACTTGGATTCATTAAGCAGTAGTCTAAGGAGCTTAACGATCCTTTCATAACCAAACTTCTATACATCTCTACAGTTCGCCCTATCCGTGAAAACTGCATCTGGTCTCCACAGTATAACAATAGCCAGGATCGTATTGAGTCAGTTCAGAAGCAATTTCTGCTTTTTGCCTTACGAGGTTTAAATTGATACCCCAATCTCCGGTTGCCATCCAACTCCAGCAGGCTTCTTCTTCTTGATCTTCCGTCGTCAACCAACCGTAGTCCAATCCTCGGTGTTGTCTTCCTCAATAAGTTGATTGTTGGCGACAAAGATTCTTCTTTTCTGTTAGGGCGTCTTTAATTCTCTGTTTTGTCTAGGAGGTATCGCCTCTTCTTTACTATCTACGGGCACAACAGATTACGCTATGCACAATTCTTTTCTTGTACTTTGCAAAAATCGCAATAGTTTGTATCACGTTTTCTCCACCCAACTTCATATCCGCCTAATAAAATCATTGCTTTCAGGATACCTTCGGGAATTCACTGGCCATTCCCAGCTATGAGTAGGGGCATAGCTTGCAGGCTATAAATTTCCACCACCGGGTCGGTGATTTCCTATCATATATACCTATATATAGTATAATATATATAGGATTAATTTCATTACATTATTAATAACTTCTTTCTTTATTAAATTAGGATTATTTTTATTTAAGAATACTATTTCTTCTACTAACCCCTTCCATCTCAGTTGTAGGCTCTAATAACGTCACTGACAAAATTAACTGTGAAAAGGGGCAGAGCCGGCCGGACGGGCAAATCAAACACCTTCATCGTGTCGGTGATGCTATGGTGTATTCTGATTACTTTGATAAGGTTTCGTCATATAATGGTCCGTCTCAGTTCAACATATGTACTTGTAACAGCCTGCATCAGCAAAACGAAGTTTGTCAACGTTTTATCAGGATGGTATCAAATATGCCATGTCTGCATGGGTATTTAAGCATCGGCACCTCGAAGATTGGTGTTCTTATATTTAAAAATAAAGCAAATATTCCGATCTTTAAACTTATACTAAGGAATTTATATACTTCTAAAAATATAAAACTGCTTTGTGCTATCTGATGCTGCGTTTAAAAACGCAGTAAAATTTTGAATGATTTGAAGCATATGGATACATTAAAACTAATTTTATAATTGTAATCTAACGACCATTCATTCATTACAACCAATTTTTATATTGCTACTTACTTATTGTAAAGTACAATGTCTGGCCTCCAAATGTGATCAGATGGAACATGTAGCATATGGACTCCACCATATTCTTTGGGTTCCCACCTTAATTTGTAGTCGTACCATGACTATAATAGAAGATGAAAATTTTTAAAACTTTTAAATGACATTGAAGTTATTGTAAATAAGGCAATCAATAGTACTGTAGTGATTTAGAAATATCATACATATTTAAAAGCATGTATATAAAACTGTATGTCCTGACTGACTGACAGATTCTTAATCAACGCATACCTAATTTGCGAAAATTGCGGACAACGGTTATATGAAACAGTTTTGTTTACAATCCGATCAGCCTCTAAGCCAATATACCCTTTACCTATTGAAAATAAGCTTGTGTAAATGTAAGTATTAGGCAAAAAGAGGCATAAGCTACCGAATAAAGTATCTATATTCATGATCAGGACGACGAGCTGAGTCTATTTACCCATATCCGTATACACGTTATTTTGTCCATCTGTATGATCAAGTCAATTTCGGAAACTACAAGGGCTAGAGACTCTTAACTATATATATATATATAAAAGCGTAGTTATAAGTTTGAATAAAAAGACTTTATTTCACGAGAGTGAATTTGTATCAGTTTATTATGTTGAATCTGGATTAAGACTGAAGTACAAAAATTGGCTTACGCTATATTTAAAGCTAAATAATAATTGGAGTACGTGACTTTTTGCAAAGGGACAGCAGCAGCTGCAGCTTGTTTATGCTAGCGCCTTTCTGTTGGTCAGTTTTTGTTTATAGATGATTGTTGACAATATGTGAGCTTGGCTGCAGAAGGCATTCTGCTCTTATGATTTTTGCTGCTGTTAGTATTATTTGAATTCGGCTGCAGAAGACATGCTATTGTTATGATTATTCAATTTGTAAACACACAGTGGGTTATACCATGCAATGCAGCTTATGAATAACAGTGGTTCAAAATTCGGTTGTTGTGAATATGTGACTATATATATTCAGCATAAGCACCATTAGCAAAACAAGTATATCATTTTTATCTCAATATCTCTTCGGATTTCTTAAAAAAATGAATAAAATGAATTTACTTTCCTGGTTTATTAAGCTTAACTCAAAAACAATAAGCGCTAAATACACCAACTTGGCATGTGGGCTCTTGCATAGTATTCACAGATAGGGAATTTTTCACTTTTAGGATAACTCTACCTCATTTTGCCCTGAACCCATTAAAAAGGTTTTAATGTATGAAGGAGATAGATGAAAGCATCTCCGACCTGATAAAGTACATATATATATATTCTTGATTAGCACCAATAGCCGAGTCGATCTAGGCATGTCTAACTATATGTATGACCGCAAGAATCTCAGAACCTGTAAGAGCTTGACACTTGAAATTTCGTATGACTGTGTTTCCGATAATCGTTAACTTGTTCAGTTTCCAAGAAATCGATAAAAATCGATATCGAATTCTTAGGTCTTAAGAGTTAAAATCCCCAAATTTGACATATAGCTTGTGGTATAGTATGAGCAAATCATGTATATTTAATATTTTTGTCATCGCCATCCTGCTAATTTGAAAAAATAAACAATGCTATTGGAACCACACGACAATTTGTATCAACAGTTTGAAGCGAGTGGTCTTTTTGCGAATATATAAATATTCTATGGCACAGAACACAGAAATTATTAAAGAAACGTGCGGTCATTGCCATCATTACAAGCCACGTAGCAACTAGCGCAAGAGTTGCCTGTGCTTAATCAAGCGAGTGCGTACCGGGAGCTGCTTCTGTTTAAATTAATTTATATTTATTATTATTATTTATAGCCTGTGCCGATCGAAGGTAAGAGAAATGGTTTAAAAAGTCGTACGGAGATTCAGGGCGGCTTACAATGTCCCGTTCCTTTATCGTTCAAGCCACAGATGGCGCGGGGCAAGGTGCAGCACTCGAGCTTAGCCAACTTGTCGGCGAAAGCGTCTAACCCAGGCGACTAGCAGGGCTTTATTCTCCTTATATGCTCTCTTACTTCGTGGACCTCCAATGGTCGGACAATATAACGAGCTGCACTAGTGATTAAATTAAATGGCATAAATGATCGAGGACCCATCGCTGCAGCACCGAGGGGACCTATGAAGACGCCGCCCTTGAGGCTGCAGGTGCACCTCTAGATCATTTTCTCAAAGTATTCAGGTTTGGCAGCGTATCGTGCTCTGTGCCTTGATATGGCAATTAGATGGAATGGGTGTCGCGCCCATACCCAGTCGCGCCGCAGCCTTACCGTGGCAGACACATCTAGTGTAGAACGCGAGCAAGGGCGATGGCTCTTGTGAGACGTTGGCAGCAGGAACGGGTGCAAGATGAATTCAGTCGAGTTAAGTAATTGGCGAAGCTAACTATATCATCAGGACCCTCGGCTTGCCAGAGATCGAATAGGCTAGTACCCAAAAGTAGGTAGTGGGATATGATCCGACGACAGATCTGGCTTGCAATTATAGCGCGGGCCTACAGAATATTTCCTAATAAAACGCAAAGTCAGTCGCGGATCAAACTGTTGGCGTCACTCGAAAAATGTGTGGGCCTTTCTGTGTCCAGAACTTGAAGGCTAGACCCAAATATAACACACATCAGAAAGACTCCGGGCCGTGTAAGTACTACGCTGCACATCAGTGCAAATGCAACAGAGGTTCCAGTTGTAATTATGATCATCATTCAATCAAAAGTCATTAATCAGAGCATCCTGGGGGTGTGTCGCAGTAACCCGCCGACTGTGTGGCTGGAAGTGTTCCAAAACATGGTACGCGAGGAGTTTGCTGATGTGTCCTTGACTAAATTATGTCCAGAAACCCGAGAGCATGACCTATCCAAATTCTTTTTTGGTGGCTTTGGTGCTTAATATACTTTGAGATGGTTCCAGATTTGTAGATACTAGCAAAATATCAAGTAATAGTATCTAGTCGGGAGTTCTCCACTAGGGGATAGCCTGAACACTCTTCAACCAACATCAAAAGGATCTCGTGGTATGAGCTCGTTGGCTTAAGCAGTAAAAAAATAAATAAAAACAATAATAATAAAAATGTCCCCAATTTCACGTGAACCCGTAACAAAGCGAACTGCTTTTAACCGCATTGATTCAGAAGCCACAGCACATACACACAGCACAGAATACAATATATTATAATACAATATAGCCACACGTTTTCTTTAATAACTTTTATGTTTCTAAACCGATCTTAGTAATTTCAGCGGTAGATCTTATTGCGGTAAAAAATATTCGTACATCATTAAAAAGACAATTATTAAAATTGTGTCTTAAATTAGTGGGTGATTCCAATGGGTAGTTCCAATTGATGTTTTTATATTATGTAATAGCTATGGGGTAAATATAGCTGAGTTAAGTGGCGACAGCTATCAAATGAAAGATAGTTTATATATATATACAATTCACGAAACTACTTGTCAAGTTTGGTGACCATAGATCTAAAAACCGAGGAGGTTTTTTAAAAAAAACAGGGTATCGATATCGATTTTCATCGATTACTTGGAAACGGGGCAAGTTACAGATTATCGGAAATAAGCTCATACTATGCGGGCACTAGGAGGAACTACGTTCAAAATTTATGTATTAAGTGTCTAGCTCTTTAGGATCTGAGATCCTTGCGTTCACACATACGAACGGACAGATAGACGGACATGGATAGAGCCACTCGGCTATTGATCCTGATCAATATCCATCGGAAAAACTTCCTTCTGCCTGTTACAAAACAGTATATACTTCTTACTCATTTTTACTAGGTTAACAGTGTAAAAATGATCTGCATAAGAGATATCTAATGAGTCTATATCGTTGTTCACGGCAGCTATATCTATACTAGGATCACCTGGCGGTAAAATGTGAGCGCCAGAAGCTGCGAGACCGGGTCGACTAATTCCCAGTCAGGGAAGCTAGACAATCAGTTGGCTCTCGTTCCACCAAAGGAAGAAGGAGGAATTAATCTGCTCTATGTTGGAATAATAAGTCAGCGTTTTAGCCTGGAAACGGAAAGGGGTCTACGAAGGTGGTCATTTCATTACTGCAATTAGAAACAAGTAAGAGGTTCTAGACGGAAGCTCCCGACTAGGGGATACCCTGAACCCTCTTCTACCAACACCAAATGCAGCTCGCGCTACGCGCTCGTTTGATTGTGTAGTAATAAAAAAAATGAAAAAAAAATATTGTTCTCTTGGCAGGGTTCGAGCTCGCAACTAAACGCACCCATTTGCCGTTGCCTATACTCAAGGGCCACACCAATAATTGAGCTTTAATGAGAAAAAAAAACCAATTAAAATAGCAGCACAGAAAACAATACAATCGCAATTGCAATGCTGTTGTGTTTCTTAACCGATCTTAATAAATTTTTCGACAGTACATCTTATTGTAGAATAGAATAAGAATATTTGTGTATTCTCAAAAATTCAATTGCATATAAATTGTGGAGATGGTGATAGGTATAAAATGAAAGGTACTTGATATATACATATATACTATTCTAGAAGCTACATGTCAAGTTTAGTGACCTTAGCTCTTATTATTAACCAAAATTGCTGAAAAATAAGATTTCGATATCGATTTTTATTGATTACTTGAAAACGGGGCAAATTATCGAATATCGGAAACAAACTCGATCTGCGCGGGCATTAGGAGGACCTACAGCTAAAATTTCAAGTCTCTAGCTCTTATAGGTTGTGATATCCTTGCGTTCATACATACGGACAGACGGACGGACGGACAGACAGACAGACGGACATGGCTATCAGGAATATATATACTTTATGGTGTCGGAGATGCTTCCTTCTGCCTGTTACATACATTTGCACAAATACAAAATACCCTGTTTACCCATTTTTAATGGGTTCAGGGTATAAAAAACAATATATGGAAGACAAAGCCAACTAAACGCGGGGTTAAGCATAACATATGTTCGCTCCATATATTTGTCCATAAGCACTGTTTGGTTTAATAATATCTCTTTATTTTTAATATGACTCATTGTTGCCATTTCTTTGCGCGCTTTTTGCACTG
Organism: Drosophila montana; assembly: GCF_035044405.1. Classification (NCBI taxonomy): domain Eukaryota; kingdom Metazoa; phylum Arthropoda; class Insecta; order Diptera; family Drosophilidae; genus Drosophila; species Drosophila montana. The sequence continues at coordinate 135,020 of NW_026997250.1, forward strand.
TAGTTCTCACAGTCAGTGTATTTCTGATATTCGCCAAGCTAGCAATTCAATTTTATCTCTGTTCGTCGCAATTAAATTTCGATTATTGTATCAACTTAGAATTTAAAATACATTTAAAACTGAATACAGAAGTAATTCTTTCGTTCTCTAGAACTTACGATGATTAAAAAAAAGAGAGTCGTAAAGGCTAGAAATTTGAAATCATTAGCTTTATTTTTATTTCTCCAGTGGTATTGTGTAATTATAGGTGTCAATAATTTCAATTAAGGTTTTGACTTAAAGCATCCCTTATTCTTTGGAGCGAAACCAAAAATGTATTTAATTTTTATTCTTATGCAGAAAAAAGAACGAGGGCACGCACACTCACAACCACGCACACATACAGAAATACACGTGCACAAGATGCGGTCGTTTATCTTTTAATTTCTGCGCTATCCCATACATTGTCTATCAAAGGTTTTCGTCAAGTAGGTTTTCGTCGACGGTAAGCGCTCTCTTTATTCTTGTCTGCTGATCCGTAATGATAACGGAACTTGTATGTGTCTACTCAAAATATAATGCAAAGAAAGCTCATTTGGAGACCAATTAGCGAAGTTATGTTAAATCACCAACCAAAAAACATATAGATGGGACATGCAGTGGAAAAGTTTTGGTCACCAAAAAAAATATGCATCTGGTCCAACGAGCGAGTAAGATATACATATGACATCTTTTGATCGCTCACACTACAGGAAACTCCTTTGGCTTACTCTCTTCCATATGATTTGTGCGATAGAACGGCATCGCTGTTTTTTATCTCGCTCCCACTACAGGAAAATGCTTTGCCTTACTCTCTTCCATATGATTTGTGCGATAGAAAGGCATCGCTGTTTATTTTTATCTCGCTCGCACTTACTCTCAGTGCTCTCAATGCTCTCTTTATGTCTAGGTACCGTCTAAATGTTTGTGTGTGTATGTGTCCGCACAAGCAAAAATGCCCACAAATTCAATTTTTGTCAAAAGTCGGTGGCATTTAATATGAAATAATGAAAGTATTTGCCAAGTCGATGCGAAATTCTTTAATTTTAGCTCGTTCTTGTTCGAAAGGGTACCTAAGCGTTGGCATGTGTGCATTTAAAAGTTTTTGGACTTGTTATTCACGCGTTTTGGGTTTGAATCGATGAATGAATGTTGACCCCTTATTACCCGCAGATCAAAATCATATATGAAAAAGCTAAATATTTTAAGACAATAAAATTATTAATACTATAAATATATAATTGCTCCTGTTTTGTATTTGGTATATTTGAATATTTTAAAAATTTTATTTTTTACACAATTTTCCTAAAATTAGTTAAGTGATCAGTCACTTGACCTACATATGCAGGTACATATGCTTGGCAAAATTTTACCCTTTCCACCCAACGGGCTGCTGCAGGGGTCAACATTCATTCATCAATTCAAACCCAAAATCATAAAAAGAAGGGTGCGCGACAACCGCGGGCCAAAAATTATATTTTCTTGTGCGCCCATGATCTGCCCATTCACACACATTTGTGTCTGTGTGTGTGCGTGCGCAGAGCTCGAAATTCAGAAATCCAAAAATATTGTCAAATTTGCATCGGACAGGCTGGCAGGGACCAACAGGCACACATGCGCATAAATGCTTCTATTCATATACAAAATATGCAAGTATGCGTGAATAGCAAGTCCAAAAACTTTTAAATGCACACATGCCAACGCTTAGGTACCCTTTCGAACAAGAACGAGCTAAAATTAAAGAATTTCGCATCGACTTGGCAAATACTTTCATTATTTCATATTAAATGCCACCGACTTTTGACAAAAATTGAATTTGTGGGCATTTTTGCTTGTGCGGACACATACACACACAAACATTTAGACGGCACCTAGACATAAAGAGAGCATTGAGAGCACTGAGAGTAAGTGAGAGCGAGATAAAAATAAACAGCGATGCCGTTCTATCGCACATATCATATGGAAGAGAGTAAGCCAAAGCATTTTCCTGTAGTGGGAGCGAGATAAAAAACAGCGATGCCGTTATATCGCACAAATCATATGGAAGAGAGTAAGCCAAAGGAGTTTCCTGTAGTGTGAGCGATCAAAAGATGTCATATGTATATCTTACTCGCTCGTTGGACCAGATGCATATATTTTTGGTGACCAAAACTTTTCCACTGCATGTCCCATCTATATGTTTTCTGGTTAGTGGTTAAATTGACTGCAGTTGCGTCGGCGAAAATATATTTGTCAAATTCGGAAAAGGTATTAATATGAGTAAATTTTATTTTTAATAACAAAAACTAAAAGTGTATAAATGCAATTGTTTTCAGAAAAGATTAATCTTTAAATTGTTAAAATCAGATTTATTTTTCATTAAACAATTATCAGGTGAGTAATTTTTAACGTTATTAAGTTGCTTGTGGGCAGCATTGGGCATTTGAGGTTATACATTTATTTGTGCTTAGATATGAGACCGCAAGAGAAAGGTTTGTCAAAAGACGACATTGAGCGTACTTTAGACGTTGATTGAGATGTCTCTAGTGACGCAGAAAGTGAAGATGAGCTTATGGACATTTCTGCTGTGTTGAAGATGAATTTGGAAGGAACCGTGGAAAGAGGAGAAACTATAGAGATAAACCTTCTTGACAATTAAATCGCGGATGAACGTGAACAAGAACTATGCAGTGTTGCTAATACTTGCTTTGAAAAAACTGATTTGAAGACACTGAATTGGAGTTCAAAGTCATTTGAAGCTCCAGAGAGTATTTGGGAAGAATGTACTACTTTGAAAGTTGATGACACAAGAAGACTATTTCTACACCTTTTTTGACACTCAATAGCTCAATATCAATAGCTCGATTTGATCACACAGCAAACTGATTTATATGGGCTGCAAGAGTTTGGCATAGAGCCTAAATATACTAGAGGGGATATATTGGAATTCTTTTATATTTAGGTGTTTTAAAATAAAATTGTAAAAATTAAGCAACACAACCCAGCTAAACCCCACAAATGGGGTCTAAATATGATTACGCGTGCTGGAACATCTGGATTAGTATATGATTTTACACTGTATGTTGGTTAAGGCACCTGCCCGTCATATGGATTGGGAATATCTTCAGCTGTAGTTTTATATTTATCAAAAAGTCTTCCCAAACATAAAAACTTTAAGCTATATTTCGATAGGTGGTTTACGTCAGTAAGCCTTCTAATTTCTTGGAAGGAAATTGGCATATTTTCTACAGGTACTGTTCGTAAAAATCGAATAACTAATTGCCAGTTACTGTCAGATGCAGAAATCAAAAAGCGAGGAAGAGGATCTTTCGATTCGAAATGTGAAATCAATAATAATATAGTATGTTTGAAGTGGTTTGACAATAAGCCAGTTCAACTAATATCTTCATGTGATATCTGTTTGAATGTGCAAGCGTTGGGGCCCAAATGAAAAAGCTTACATTGATGTTGCAAGGCCTGTGATTGTTGCTTCGTACAACAAGGGAATGGGAGGAGTGGATTTGGCAGATATGCTCATGGAGCTCTACAATCTACAATGCACTTTTGCAATCTACTGCCTCTTCTTCAATCCAAATTAAAGAGGTCGACCATCAAATCTAGATAGGGATAGCCCGATATCATACATTGGCTCTCAATCCAGCAGTGTGTCTTTGCAACAGACAAAAAAGTACAGGTCTTAAGTGTTAGGTGCATCTTTCCCCGACTAGGGGATACCCTGAACCCTCTTATTCCAACACCAAATTGCTTTAGTAGTAATAAAGATAAATTACAATAAAAAAGTTACCTTGGCAGGGTACGAACTCTCAACTAACCGCACTACTTGCCGCCGCCTCTACCCAACAGCCACACCAGACAAAAAAAAAAAAAACTACCCTCGGTAGGGTTCCAACTCGCTACAGACCACACTACTCGCTTATAGCAATGCTTATCTCTTAGAAAAAACCAATTAATATAGCAGCACAGAAAACAATACAATCGCAATTGCAATGCTGTTGATAGAATTCAAAGAAGACGCGCATGAATGTGTATGTGTACATGTACACAGAAATTCTTGCTATTTGCGCTTGCTGCCGCAAACATATTTTCTTTCGTGTTTCTTTACCGATCTTGATGAAATTTTCTACAGTACATCATATTGTACTAGAGAATATTCCTGGATTATCAAAAAGTCAATTTCATTTAAATTGTGTTTTATATTGTGGGCAGCATAAAATGGTTTATTTACTTGATTTATAGCTATGAGGTAGTAGCGGGGAGGTGGCGATAGGTTTAAAATGAGAGATACTTGATATATATATACTATACTATATACTATACTATTCTAGAAGTTACATGTCAAGTTTGGTGACCTTAGCTCTTATTATTAACCAAAATTGCTCAAAAGCCAGGATTTCGATAGCGATTTTTATCGATTACTTGGGAACGGGAAAAGTTATCGAATATCGGAAACAAACTCGATCTGCGCGGGCACTAGGAGGACCTACAGCTTAAATTTCAAGTCTCTAGCTTTTATAGGTTCTGATATCCTTGCGTTCATACATACGGACGGACTGACGGACGGACAGACGGACATGGCTAGATCGACTCGGCTATTGATGCTGATCAAGAATATATACACTTTATGGGGTCGGAGATGCTTCCTTCTGACTGATTTGCACAAATAAATTATACCCTTGTTACCCATTTTAAATGGGTTCACGGTATAAAAACTGTTTTTTTCCTATCATACTTTATTTCTTAAGATCTGCAAATAAAATTGTTCGTGGTTTTCATTGAAAATAAAAGTTGTTTTATATACCACCATTGCCCAACCTTGCTTATAAACAACTTCCGGTAATGCCCAAACTTCTTAAATTAATTAAATGAAAAGACATCATTTTCAAGCCACAGGAAAAAAGTTCGAAAGGGTTAATTAAAAATGAAAATAATTTTAAGATAAAAATCAGAATATTCTTATATTATTTTAGCATGTGAATCAATTAGAAAAGAGAAAAACAAAAGATATGAAAGAGGTAAAGAAATTTGAAATAGCCTATAGAATGTTAAATATATGGGGTATAGTGACAGTGGTGGGAAATCACCGACCCGGTGCGGGAAATTTACAGCTTATCCGGCGAGCAATGCCCCTACTAATAGCTGGAAATGGTCAGTGAGTTTCCGAAGATATCTAGAAAGCATTTATTAGGAGTAGAGAGAGTTCTATGGAGAACCCGTGGTATAATCTTCTTCCTATATTCATTGCATAATACACGAAATGAGTTATGCAATTCGTGGTCTGTCGTGCACGTAGGTAGAAATAAATAACAATAATTTCTTGTGGGTCTGGAGGGAGCCGAGAATTGAAGACGGCTTAACAGAAAAGGAGAATCAATGTCGCCGATCATTACCTTATGTAGAAAAACAACACCGAGGATTGTCCTACGTTTGGTGGTACGGAAGATTGGGGTCCCAGCTTGAGCCTCGTAAGGCAAAAAGTAGCAAGAGCACTTCCGAGTTCGGCTTGGTATTTTAAATAGCTTTAACCATAAATGCAGAATCATCGATCCCACGCTGACCGCCTAGCTATGCTCAGCTACGTGGCCTTAGTTAAGTTAATGCTAAGACGACTTGTAACAATTCATTCAATAAAGGAACATCATACGATAATGGACATGTACGATCTAAGGGAATATGTGCATTTGGCAGACTAGTTATAGTTGAATTTTAACACCGCTCACACCAATTTCGAGAAATTCGTTTCGACAGCATTTCTGGAGAGCTTCCCTACAAAAAAAAATAGCGCGCACCCGCTCAGTATTGTTCAACATTTAGACTTAGCTCCAGTTGACAGATAAGAAATTCCTGACAGATAAGTAAGAGTAGAATTATATTGTCAACGAGCTTCTAATCTATGGTAAACTTCACAAAATGAAAATTATTTTGGAGGCACATATAAGGGAGATCCTAGGGTCAAAGAAGGCAGATGATATTATGGTAAGCTACGCGAGTGGACAGATAAGGTTACCTTGCATTTAACCAAGCGAAATTGCTAACATTACTTCGAAAAACTTACATGTTTAATGTAAAATGAAAAATTGTTTTTCTTTCGATTAAGAAATGCAGTAGTAGTGGCAATTTCATATATTGTTATGTTGTTTTTGCTTCGAGAATGCTGCAATATTATTGTTTTAAGAGGTAAATGTACAAGGTGTCGCAACCTATTTTACTTAAATTGGATCGAGTGTAGAATAATATTCCGTTCTTCAATATTATTTCTAGCATCAAGCCAAAGACTATTAAAACAATGAATCCGAACAGAAAAATATTATATGACCGCTTGACTTTTACAAAACTAAGAACGATATAAAAACTTTGTTTATTGAGGTCGGGTCGCTAGCAAATTTGTGTCATTAGATCCGATTGTATCATTTTAATTCTACTTTTGGTTTTTTCAAGATTTATATATATTTTTTTTGTAGACTTTTAGAGTAAAGATGTTAACAATACTGCGCATTTCGCAGTTTTAGAAAAGCCAAAAAGCATGCCAGAGCTCAGTGGTGATAGCTATGAAATGAGAGATACTTGATCTGTTGTGACGCGGGGTCACAATAAGAATTACAATATATAATATAATCAATTAATATTAAGTAAAGTTGAACATATTGAGGTCTAAAATAGCTTGAAACCAATCATTTTAAAGAAGAAAGGAAGAGGATTTAAGTTAAGAGAGACCGATTACGAATTAAATATAATCGTAGGCAACTCTGACTCCTAAGTAGATAGTTTTCGCCGCACGGCGAAAAGGAGGAAACGGATTGTAAGACGGCGAAGCTGATGAGCAGCTTCACCTTGGATTTGGCGAGCGTAAGTGTTGGACGTGTGGACGCGACAAAAAAAAGACATAGAAAAGGAATCGAGAAGTGACCGCGAGGTTAGGGATAGATAGACAAGAATGGACGGTGCAGTAAAGCCAGTATTCTAGATTGAATAAAAGAGTGTTATTACAATTGAAGTGCTTTGTGTTCTCTTCCTCGGTGTCGAGTAAGAGTCGCTTAGGTTCAGCAACTCTTCAGAACGACCCCAGCAGCACCCATCACGCTGAACAACCCTAACCCGCGGCGGAGAGATCACAGCGTTTCCCTTCCCCTTTCCTAAAACTTACCATTCTGTGGCGGATTGATCCCTACAACTCCCTACCCCCCTTACAGCTTCACGTCTCGGCGAACTACAAATTTCTTGTATAGTGGACTCGGTACGACTTATTTTTACGACCCCGGCTAAGAACACTACTTTACACTGTATATGCTGTTATAGAAGCTACAGGTCAAATTTGGTGACTCTAGCTCTTAACACCTCAGAGATTTGCTCAAATACGTGACAAGTTATCGATTATCGAAAACTAAATTATGTTAATGTTGTCACGTGCATAAATAGTGGACTGTTATTGGAGGATGAAATACATGAAATAACAATTGCTTACTCTGCCAATATAGAAGGCGATTATTGCTTCTAAAATGCATCAATATGTACATTGTAGTACAATAATATTAAAAAGTTACACACAGTATAAATATTCTAATCGGAAGTGCCAGACTAGCAAATACCCTGAATCTCCCTCTAAAAAAATAGAACCAGCTTTACTTCGTAAAGATTAAACACCCTAATTTAAATGAAATAAATTAAATTAAAAAATTAAATAAATATATAATATTGAATATGTGTTATATGTACATTTGTGTGCTTAACAAATGCTCAAGATCATAAGGCATGCACCACTCCCTGGCTTGTAATTTTGTCTTCCCCATTCCAATTTAGGGGAAATTCCGCTAAACGCAATAAAAAAAGAAGTAATTATAAAAGAAAGTAGCGCCTTGTCCCACGAATGATTATCAACGATAAGATAAGGTATAATATATATCACCCTATCCCTTCGATACAAGGTTCTACCGTTACTGCCACAAAAAACTAACGTCGTCTTCCGACCTAGCTTATCAGAATTTCAGAGGTCTCATTTCCAAGATTAAAAATCTTGTTATTGCTGTCACTTCCCTCGATTCGGATATAATCGCATTTTCAAAATAATGGTTAAATTTAACCATATCTGATTTTGAAGTTTTTTCGAAATATTTCATTGAAATAAAATGATCGGCCGACTCGAGGTGGTGGAAACATCTCTTAGTCATTATTCCCTGCCGAAAATTATCTAGTACCCTCAGCACAGCATGACTTTATAGATTCATACCAGACCTTTGGTTGTTTCAAATTACTTCAATTCCTCATCATTTGAATAGAACACTTCATCTTGTATTTGTCAATGATTACCTTATTGCTAATGTATCCAGATCCCGTCCTTTATCTCTTCGTGATAATGTATATCATCCTACTTTAGATGTTGTAATCGTCTTATTTCTCATTAACAAGTTACCAACAAGCCCCGCCGTTGCTTACGCTTTCCTTGCTTAATCAACGTATTCGTGCAACCGCTTTGTCTTTTTTTATGACTCGGTTGATATGAATCTTGCTATTATTATATTTTATAGTACCCTGAACTCCCTCTTTGATGTGTATATTCAAAAGTCAATTCTTTCAATTGCTTCTTCAACTCCACCCTGGTTAACTCCCAGACTATCAAAGCTAAAAGATATTAAGTCAAAATATTTTAAAAAGTTTTATAATTCTGCTACGAGTATTAACTTTTTTTATGAGAATTATATTACTTTTTGCAAAAGTCATTTTGCCCAAAATGCGAGACAATTTTGTGATGATAATGATTCTGATGCTGCTAGCCTCTTTTCTAATGTTTTCCAGTTAACTTACTCCTCTGTCTGTAATATTACTTCCACTAGCTCTATACTTGCTCCTATTATTTCCAATACCTCTTTCTGCCATAAATTCTTTAAAATCCTGATACTCTCCTGGGCCTGACAATATTCTTAGTTGTCTACTCTAGGAGTGTATTTCGTCCCTTCTTCGTCCATTGCTAAAGCATTTTAATCTATCCCTGGAATTTTCTATCTTTCCATCTCTTTTTCTTCAAAAAAACGAGTGTCATCCTAATTATTAAATATATTTAGTTATGAAAATTAAATAATAAAAGCCTAATTATAATACACAATTTTCTAATAGCATCACCGACACGATGGCGGTGTTTTATTTGCCCGTCCGGTCAGCTATGCCCCTTTTCACGGTTTATTTTGTCAGCGACGTTATTAGACTCTACAGCTAAGAAGGAAGGTGTTAGTAGAGAAAATAGTGTTCTGAAATAAAAGTTAGTTAAACTAAATAACTTACTATAATATTTAAGAAAATAGATAAATGGAAAAAAAGAAAGAAATAAGTTATTAATAAAGTAAAGAAATTTATACTAGATGTGTAGAGTGTTAAGTAGATAAGATTAAAAGATATGGATGGGAAATCACTACCCGGTGGGGGTAATTTATAGCTTGACCGGAAAGCTACGTCCCTACTCATATCTGGGAATGGTCCACTAACTCACTGTTTCCGAAGGTATCTTGAAAGCAACGATTTTATTAGGGGAAGAGAAAGCTCAGTGTAGAAAAGCTGATACAAACTATTGTAATATTTGCATAATACACGAAAAGAATTGTGCATAGCGTAATCTGTTGTGCACGTAGGTAGCGGCGATAATTCCTTGTAAGTCTGAACGGAACGGAGAATTAAAGACGCCCTTACAGACGCCCTTACAGACGCCCTTATGTCGCCAACAATCAAGTTATGTAGGAAGACAACACCGAGGATTGTCCTACGGTTGGTTAACGACGGAAGATCAAGAAGAAGAAGCCTGCTGGAGTCGGATGGCAACCGAAGATTGGGGTATCAATTTAAACCTCGTAAGGCAAAAAGCAGAAATTGCTTCTAATCTGACTCAATACGATTCTGGCTATTGTTATATTGCGGAGACCACATGCAGTATTCACGGATAGGCGAACAATAGAGAGTTCCTTATCTGTTAGTATATGTTGCTATGGAGTATTGTCGATTGTATAACTGACAACATACATGCAACAGCGCGGCTTGTTGATAGCTGGTGAATGAGAAATAAGAGGACTGCTACCTCTAAAGTAGGATGATATACATCCTCAGGAGGAGATAAATGAGGGGATCTGGATACATTAGCAATAAGGTAATCATTGACAAAGATCAAGTGTTCTATTCGAATGATTAGAAATTAAAGTGATTTGGTATGCAATCTTTAAAGCCATGCAGAGAATAATAACCAAGAGATGTTTCCATCATCTCAAGATGTCCTATCATTTCGAAAAAACAATGAAAATGTTCGAAAAAAGGAATTTTTAGCTTGAAGACGACGATAATTTTTTGTGGCAGTAACGGTCAGATCTTATATGGAAGGGACCGAAAGGGTAACAGGGTAAGTCTGGTTTCGCTTTTTATACCCTGAACCCATTTAAAGTGGGTAAATGTAGGTAACAGGCAAAAGGAAGCATCCCGGCCCCATAAAGTATATATATTCTTGATCAGCATCACTAGCCGAATCGATTTAGCCCTGGCCGTCTGTCTGTCCGTCCGTCCGCCCGTCTGTCCGTCCGTCCGTATGTATGAACGGAAGGATATCAGAACCTATTTGAGCTAAAGACTTGAAACTTTAGCTATAGGTCCCTCTAGTCCCCGCGCAGATCGAGTTTGTTTCTGATATTCGATAACTTGCCCCGTTTCCAAGTAATCGATATAAATCGACATCGAAATCCTGTTTTTTGAGCAATTAAGGTAAATAATATGATCTAGAGTCACCAAACTTGACATGTAGCTTCTAGAATAGTATATGTATATATATCAAGTATCTTTCATTTTATACCTATCGCCACCTCCCTGCTACCACCGAAATGCTGTAAATCAAGTTTATTATCCATCTTGTATTGCCCATCAATTTAAGGCACAAATTATATGCAATTGACTTTTTGAGAATACACAAATATTCTATATTCTATTCTACAATAAGATGTACTGTCGAAAATTTCATTAAAGTTATGTTAGCAGCAGCTAACGCAAATTCCAAGCATTTCTGTATACATGTACACACATACATTCATGCGCTTCTGCTTTGAATTCTATCAACAGCACTGCAATTTCGATTGTATTGTTTTCGGTGCTGCTATTTGAATTGTTTTTTTTCTCCTTAAAATTCAATTATTGGTGTGGCTCTTGAGTAGAGGCGGCGGCAAGTGGTGCGATTAGTTGCGAGTTCGAACCGTGTCAAGGAAACTATTTTTTTTTAATTTATCATTATTACTACTAAAGAAAACGAGCGCGTAGCGCGAGCTGCATTTGGTGTTGGGATAAGAGGGCTCAGGGTATCCCCTAGTCGGGAGCTCCTGACTAGAACCTCTTACTTGTTTTAATTTATCTTTATTACTACTAAAGCAACCACAGAATTTGGTGTTGGAATAAGAGGGTTCTGTGTATCCCCTAGTCGGGAACTCCCGACAAGAACCTTTTACTTGTTTTTGCTTAACCGCGAGAACAATCATGCGAGGAGGCCAAAATTTAGGATCACAAATGATTGGGAACGAATCATGTGAATTATAAATTTTGTATTTCTCGTGGTGTGAAGAAATTAAATTTAGTTATTGATATTCGCAGCCAATGAATCACAAGTAGTGTCAGACGAAAGCCGGGACATAAAAACTTGCTTATGACATGCAACAATAGTCACAATATGAGCTGGTGGGGCTGTAGATAAAATAGGAGTTAGTGGGGCTAAAGAGACACCATGATTGTTTTTAACTATGCTATGTAAGATCTGTTTAAAATTGATCTGTTTAAAATATTTATCTACTTGTCAAGTTTGGTGACTATCTCTGAGATTTGCTTAACAAACAGGATTTGGATATCGATTTTAATCGATAAATACGAGAGTTATCGATCATCGCAAACACAGTCGACAGTAGGGGGACTATTGATCCTGACCAAGAATGCTTCCTTCTCCCTATCACATACATTTGCATAACCTTTTTTAACCCATTTTTAAGGGGTCCAGTGAATGCAGTAGAAAAAACTCCGACAGGATATTTTATGTCAGATGCGAGGATGCTGAGTCCTTAGTTAAACAAATACATGCTGACGTTTCTCAAGGAAACATTCTAAAGCGCACCCTTACACTATATTCACCGCAGATCTTTCTATTTCAAAGTGCGATAGCATTCTGCCTGCTACTTAAGCAGACGACACGGACTATCTCACAATAAGTCCGACTGCGCTATCCTACAAGTACTGACTCATAAAGTGCGGTTTCTACGTCAAAAACGACGAAAGTTGAACTATCTACTAGTCATTAACAATCACTCCCGTATACAAACAGTGTCTCCAATCATATGACGCGGCTTAAAATTGCACAGGGGGCTGTCATGGAAAACACACATCACAAGCAAACACAAAGAATCAATAATAAAACGAAACAGTTATCCTGGCAATAGAGAAGTAGATCGCGGCTTACACTCAATAATAAGGTGCTTACTAAAGTATATCAGACTTTTGTGGGCGTATGGAATTGCAATGGCAATGGAAATAAAGAGCAACATTACCAGAGCTGACTCGCACCCCATTACTTTAAGACAACAGCCACGAAGTGCGACTCTTACGCATTATTGAAAATATATTATGGATTCTTCTACTCTATTCTACTAAACTATATTTAACGCTTAACATATTGTTAATATTATACTGAAAAAAAAAGATAAATAAAAAAAAAAAGAGTCAAACCGATCTACAAGGTTGCTTAAGGAATTAAGCTTTAGCTTTAAATATTTATTGGGTGGAAAGTTATAACAACCATTATTAAAAATAAACAGTAAAAATATATAATAATTTTCACCTCGAAACCTTCCCTCTATTAACTGAAAGAACCAAATGCCCCGGCTTCATACCTTAACGCTATACAAACATTTCCGCTTTTACGGAATAAAATGGAATGAAAACAGTGTGAACGAGTCTCTTTGATGCACGATTTACGAACAACTTTTTTATTTCTTCCTCTTGTTTTAACATTTCATCATTCTGTTAACAGCTGCATTCTGATAAATCATCAGTATCAAGCTTAATCCCAATCAACAACTAGATCCCTTGACAACAACCGTTAAGAAATACAGCAGCACACAACATAACAAAACTAAGGCTAATTCGCAGCCAGCCTAAATGGTTTCCTAAATGATAGATTACGCTCAAGCAAGAAAGGGGGCATTACAGCGTTGCATAAATACATCTTTGAACAAGAAAAATGCTCTAGTCGGGAGTTCCCGACTAGGGGATACCCTGAACCTTCTTCTAAAAAAAAAGTTCCCTCAATATGGTTCGAACCCGTTACAGACCACCCTACTAACTACCGCCTCTACTTTGCCTGTTACATACATTTACACAAATATATTATACCCTTCTTAACCATTTTTAATGGGTTAAGGGGATTAAAGAAGGGAGTCAGGTTTCGACTATAGATAATATGACGAAGAGTATAATGCAAAGAAGGAATACGCTCAGAGCAATTTAACGCAGGCGGACCTTTTATCAATATACAACATAATAGGTACAGAATATGTTCACGAAGCAGACGACAATGCAACCGATAACGAAAATAAATTAGAATAGGAAGCAGACAATGCTTAATTAAAGACTACTGGCCTTCAAAATAGGGAAATCATGACAAAAATGAAAGTGTTTGAACTTGAAAATATAGTTCCTCGTTTTGCGAACAGTTTTCACGACGTGGAAGAGAGCATACGTTGTTTCGATGGCCCGAATACTATTCCAGTAGAATTGTGGATAGAAGCATATGCAGAGCAGGCAACCCTATGTATTAGAATGATTTATAGAAGTTTCTGTTCACAAAGAGGTTTGAGCACTTGGGACTGTCTCAAGCAAGCACTGTTGACAGAATTTAGTTCAAGTTTAAGCAGTTAAGAAATTGACGAACAGCTCGTGCAAAATAAATGCAGCAACAACGAGTGTGTATTAGAGTTTTTTTAAAGAATGAAATACATTGCTTCTTGTGGTCAAGTTGCAGATGATGCTTTTATTCAGTATTAAGTTGATGGAATAGATGAAAGACATGGAAACAAAACAATATTATTAAGAGCGAAAAATTAAAATCAGCTCAAAGAAAAGTTAGTGTTATAAAATAATGATTGAAAAAAAGAGTCGAGTCGAAAAGAAAAAGGCAAAGCGCAACGATTGCAGTGTGAAAGGAAGACTCAGAACAACGTTCCATGTGTACAAAAATGCCAAAATTACAAAATGAAGAGGGGAATACTTCTACTTACTATTAAAATAAAAATAAAGGATAAATGTTTTAAACATAGTCATATATCAATCATCTGTGAGCAAGTTGAGAAAAGTGGTAATACAATATCAATTAACCCAGTTTCCTAGCCAAACCCGAATTAACCAGTAAGAAGTTTGTTATATATCCCAGAATACCATCGTTTTCGCAAACTTGCGGTTCAAATTTACCAAAAACCCGCCTTTCTACTCACTTTTGATCCAAAAGAAAGCTTCGGCTGTTGCGTTGATGGTCATTCAGTAATTCAGTCAGCACAAACCCTTTTCGTTATATAGATTTACTTTCCTTTTCAGTGGCAAATGAACCCATTTTTAAACGCGTATACCAGTTTCTGTCCTCATATTGTTGCTTCCTAGCTCGACCTAAGTTGCCTCTGACTACCAGTGTCCTTTCATGGCTCCTCAGTCCGCTGTTTTAGAAGTAACCAGTCGTCGTAATTCTGTAATCGCCGTATCTGGATCTAAATGAGTACCTTGCGCGCTGACTCGATGCAGCTTTTGCAAGTTCAACTATTGTGTAACAAAAAAGCAAATGTCGCTGAACGATTTTCTTAGTTTTTCCATGTGTCTTTCATCCAGTTTTCCTAAGGCTTCCCGCGATAGCAAAAAAATTAATAAAAAAGTCCTTTAGAACGTAATTTGGGGAAAGTGCAGTGCAAAGGTATTAGCGTTTACTCAATAGTACTTTTTTAGGAATTGAGATATGGTTTATTGTTGTCTTCCAGGAACCTCTAAAACCGAATCGATGGCACCGAATATGGTGTACTCGGGGCAAGCTTTAGTGTTTGTTTTATAATGGTTATTCAGCTGCCTAAAGAATACACACAGTCAGCCTTTTTCAGTTTTCTCAGTGATGACTACCTTACCTTAACTGCCCTAATAGTTGAGTGAGCTGTTTAATGGTTTTGTGCAACCCCTTTCTTTTTAGCAAGATCAACTTCCCTGTGACTATATGAAAGGTCGATCATCACATGTTACTTTATATTTGCGTAGTTCGTTGATTTCGCAGTCTGATTTGTGCCTCGTATTTCTCGGTGACAATGATATTATCACCAATCATACTGCCTTGTTGGTTTCAAAAGTATGGCTTTTATTGCCTTCGTCTGGTTATAACTCTACTATTGCCGCGTATCAGCCATAATCAGTGCCCTATCGCATCAGCTGCGTTGCATTTTTGAGAAGTAGCAATTCTTCTCCTCCCGATTCCGTAGCAAAAATATAAACGGTGATTCCGAAAATTTGACATCCAGTGTCTTTTTTATTTGTATTTATTTATTTATTAATAGTCGACAAAAACGAGTATCTTCCTGATTATATAATACAGCTTGCCTGATCACAGTGCCCCCTCGAGATATACGCATTATTGTGTGTCCCTGTCTCACTGCAGTTTTTAAAACTCTCCGACCAGCTAAATTTACTCCAAAAGACTAACTTTCTCGTGTAGTTGGGAATAACCTCACAACATAAATCTCTACTCTACTTCTCTTCTTCCCAATTTTGATATTCCACAAGCGCATTTCCAAAAAATGTAGATTTACGGCTTCATTAATGTTCAGTCGCTTTCGGACAACCAAGTTTCGAGGTTCCTGAACGTGGTCGTTAGGGCCCTTCAAAACAAAAGCGCAGCCTGGCTAAATATTATATAAGGTGACATTGGCATTCGAGCAAAGGAGAAGTGAAGAAAAATTAAAGAGGTAACAGCAGTAAAAATGCGTGCTTCAGTTTTATAAATCTTTTTTATGCCAATTGATTTGAGCTGTTCTTGTTATGGATATAAGCAACGCTCTATTAAAAAGCATACTGAAAAAGAAAATATGAATAGAGTCTTCTCTTAGCTTTTTTTGTGGTAGTTAAAAAACTCGTCAGAGTTGATTTTCGCTGGGCTCTCGTTTATAATTATCACTCAGTCGTCCACTTGATTGATGGGTCTTAGGTCGCTGGGTTGAGAATGGCAGTTAGCTGTCATACCAGCGTGCAGCGCTCGTGCGCAGGTTTCGCCTTTTGCTGTTTAGCAGATCGCGCAAAGGTTGGTCATGGCTCCTTGACCGCCAAGATGTCGCCGTTGCACTCAGCTATGATGTTGTCTTCAGCTGTAGAATCATATGTTGGTGGGATATCGGGAATACTGTGATCTTTCTACAGATGAATTTGACTTTGGGACTAACTATTGGGACTTCTGAGGGAATTCATTAAGTAATGCCTATGCCTGTGGGCAACGAGAGCTTAAATTCCAGCAGTAGTTAGATCAAATGAAGATGCAGGTTGACAGCTTACGCATAGAGACCCCCTAAGCTATCAGAGAATATCTGTTAGACCAGATGTAACATGCGATAAACTGTTAGATATAGTAAAATCCGTACCCGAATTTAATGGTGTTGCAGACGAATACGTAGCATGGAGTCAATCCGCCACAGATGCTTGCGAACTTTTCAAGCCATACGATGGCAGCAATGGCCATTGCAAAGCCGTTACAATTATCCGAAACAAAATTCGAGGACCAGCAAGAGCATTGCTAATTTCTCACAATACGGTCCTAAATTTTGATACCATCATAGCTAGGTTTGACTGTACCTATGCTGACAAGACATCACTAAACCTTCTACGACAGTGGAGATGGTCACGATGAAGTCGAACGAAGGTTCTTTAGTAACCGATAAAATTGTCATGCCCAACGAAACTATACAAGCGTCCTCGCTTAACGAAGAAGTTAGGGCAGACGCATTGCATGTGTTCATTTCGGGTTTGAAAAAAACCCTTAAAACAATTGTTTTAACGGCACAGCCGAAAGACTTGCCATCCGCTTTGGCTCTGGCCAGAGAAGCGAAGGCCAGCATTAAGTGAAGTGCTTTCTCAGCTTCCTATGCCAAGCTTATAGAAGAGAACGCGCAAGCGAACGAAAATAATAAGAATCGCTCGTATACCAAGTAGGGCAAAGGTAACAGGGAGGAAAAGAACCCACATTTTTTTAAAAGGCAGCAAAACAATAATGCTAATCAAGAACATAATGGGAAGGAAGAACAAGTAGAGCCCTCAGAACCGATGGAGATTGATTCTTTGTCTTTACGCACAGGCCCAAAAAAGACAGAACCCGTCAGACCGTGTAACAGGGCCAAGACGCTAGCGTGTTAACAACATCGCTGAAAGCGTATCTGCTGGCCAAGAACAGAGCTATTAGGAGACAGCGCCAAACGCTCTAGCCAGTATTGACGATGATAATGAGTCCATAGGCGAGAATGACTCATTGCGTTTTTAGAGGAACGCTCCCGGCTACCGTTTATTAAAAGACAGTAGGCAGAATTTTAAAAATTTTGATAGATACAGGGGCAGCTAAAAACTATGTTAAGCCCATAAAGGAGTGCCAGCCGATAAGCCCTTAACTGTGAGCTTAGTTCATTCTAATAATAATGGGAAGGAAGAACAAGTAGAGCCCTCAGAACCGATGGAGATTGATTCTTTGTCTTTACGCACAGGCCCAAAAGAGACAGAACACGTCAGACCGTGTAACTGGGCCAAGACGCTAGCGTGTTAACAACATCGCTGAAAGCGTATCTGCTGGCCAAAAACAGAGCTATTAGGAGACAGCGCCAAACGCTCTAGCCAGTATTGACGATGATAATGAGTCCATAGGCGAGAATGACTCATTGCGTTTTTAGAGGAACGCTCCCGGCTACCGTTTATTAAAAGACAGTTGGGAGAATTTTAAAAATTTTGATAGACACAGGGGCGGCTAAAAACTATGTTAAGCCTATAAAGGAGTGCCAGCCGATAAGCCCTTAGCTGTGAGCTTAGTTCATGGCTCCAGTAAAATTAAAAACAAATGCCTTTTGAAGATATTTGGCCAGAACTCTCCCTTTTTCATTCCAGACACGCTGACCTCATTTGACGCTATCATAAGCTTCCACCTGCTAACGCAGGCTGGAGATCTAGAAAGGAGAGAAATATAGGAATAGCAAGAGCATTGATGAGTGACTTCGATGAAGTTTACACTTCCCTAATGCACTATGTATACCCAACATATTGTAGTGTATCTATGTAAAATATACTCTGTGACACTTTGTCGCAATATACATAACTAAATGTATAAAGCAACCACACATAAACGTATAAACATACAAAAAACAATTAACAATTAGAATACAATAAATTAAACATTATTTCGAACATTTTACATACATTATTGTACACGTCTGCGCTTTTTGACGTGGAGATTGATACTGAGGCTATTTGGCTGTTTAAGAGGTGTTTGTCCAAGTGAGCGCAATTTTCTGTGTCTGTCTTGTAGTTTAGTCGTTTGTTGGTTGGTGTGTTAATTATGTGTAGCATTTCCAATGTTTTTATACATATATCTTATGCTTATGCCTTCTGCATAAACATATATACAGATTACATAGAATAAGAACATTATATATTTAGCTTAAGTCTACTTCATGTATAAAAGAATAAATCAGAATTAATAAAGAACTAAAACGGAGCAGACGCTCCAGACGACAAAAGAAGTGTTGAATATTAGATGGCAAATATTACATGGCGACCGTGATAGTTGTTGTCGGTCGTTCGTCGTTGTGTGTGTGCAGTTCATAATGAACAAGTGAAAATAACAATTTTACATTTCAAAAACTTTACATAAACTTATGGTGCATTACATTAAACAAACGTCGCTTCGTTGTACGCCGGCCATTGTCCACCAAGGAGAACATGAAGGCCACCTCTAAGGCACCCAAAAAATCACCCCGTAGTGCTGCAGCGCAAGCACAGACGCATTGCCCAGAAGAAGAAGCGCCAGCAGGCCTCCGAGTCCAAGGCTAAGCGCTAAGAGGCCAAGCGTTGCCCGTTCGATTCGATCCGTGAATCAAAAAAAAAAAACTCTGGTCCAAGTGACAAGAAGTAAATGTGAAATGGCCGCACAACAATAAGAACAACAACAGCAGCACCACATGGTAAAAACCAAAACAGATGAGCGACTTTATTGAGGAAAACGCTGCTTCTGTGGAGGGACCGACTATCCAAGAATATTTGGATCGTTGTCCAAACGCGGGAAAGCGCCCACTCACAATATCTGAGTACCGGGCACGGCAAGAAAAGAAGCCTCTACAGAAGAAAAAAACAAAGCGTGACGGCCGAATCAAGCGGCTGCTACAGCAGAGAAGACTGGAGCTGGACTTATTGAAAACGCACACAGAGGAAGAGAACCAACAACGTTGCAAAGAGCGTATAGAAGACCTCAACAGGCAACTTCGTTCGAATAGAGCGAAGTAACGCAAAAGGGCTGCAGAAATGCGAATGCCTCACTTTGTCAACATATTAAGCTCTCACTATCAAGTTGAAGCACCCAAAAGGTGCAACTTGAGAAAAACTAATCACTGTTAGGCTATCACTAACAACATTTGATCGGACATTTAATTGTTTACATACAAATTGTGAGCCGATCATATGTAAATTACCAACTAAATTTTCCACGTCTCTGGCGCTGGGTATTTAGAAGTTGTAGACACTACACCCCATTTGCAGTTAACAAACATACTGCTAATAATAATCATTGTAATAGCATCAGTGAATATTCTTCTGAAGTTATATCTTCTACATAAAAAATCACTGAGGAAACGTTACATGAGTAGGGCTAACGACTTAGACAAGGTCTAAGCTGCTCCTTAAATAAAAATATTTAAGTAGGGGAATGGAATGGTGGAATGGAATGGAATGGCCACATGGAATGGTCACAAATAGTCGAGAAAATAAAGCTGCATAGATTAAACTTTGATAAATCGTATAAGTGCCTAAATAAAAGCGCACCAGTTTTGCGACCCACCATAATCAAACACACTGAGATCCTTGTATATGAATTCAATGAAATCAGGAGTTTAGTTAATGATTGGCAACGTAAACTCACAAGATTACACAGAGTCCAAACTTAAGACACTTAACAACGTCTAAGGGATAATCTGGTAAATTTGAACGAAAAATAAATTAAACCGCGTAAGCGATCCTAACAGCTTGCATTTGTGTAACGACGCTATAGCGGTCAGCTTTTGTCTGTCACGGTCAGCTGCGAATGATTCTGCCGCTGCTATAAAGCGCCTGCGTGCACGTTGGCAGCGCAGCTATCTTCAATCTAATCCGCGAAAGAAAAAAAGCTCTGAGACCCTATATAAGCCTGTAGGTCCCGGATATAGCCCTTCTTTTCCAAAATTACTTTTACAATCGAAGGTGTGGCTACGGCGGTTCGGACATAGCCCCGCCAAAAATTAAATTAAAAGCAACAAGTTCGGGCATCAGTCGTACTTCAAATTTAAATTCCAATTAAATTGAACAAAAACAAAAACAACCCTAAAAGTGGCCGATTGGAAATATAAATTTTTTGTTCGTTTGACGATAAACCTTTCGCTACGCCACCCGGCCACCTGTACTTCACCGGCATATATTTCTTTGTGCCAAGATCTGTTCACAGTTTTAACCAGTTCTTGCCTGCATGCCGAAAGTAATTTTGGAGGAATCAATCTTGCCGCCGCCGTCTCTGACAGTAAACCCACTTATTTTGAGGCAACCGCCACGTGTGCCCATTGGACGGAACTGTAATTTCTTGGGACGGCAATGTCATTTCTGCCCCCATTTAATAGACGTCAGCCTCAACTGCGGATCAGCTGCCATTCCCTTGCTCATGCCAACAAGAAAGAGCAGGCGCCGTTTCCACAGTCTGGAATCCGGAAGAGGGAGTAGCTTTTTGGGCCCCATTGACGCGCCGCTGATCAGAAGCCCAGATGACATCGCCCATTAAGTTGGCCGGAGCGTGCAGATGCAGTTGTTAAATTTCTTATTTTTTTTTTTTGTGTTAAAATTTATTTGTTCTTTTATTTGCGGCTAATCTTCTGTTAATCTTGCTTAGCAACTTTTATCAGGGTGTGTTTTGGTTAATGATAGCTTAAATTAAATATTTACATTGTGTATGTTTATGTACATGTTATTTTGCTTCATAAAAGGCGGCGATTGGCCAGGTCTATCGGATATGACTTTTTAAGCCTCGTTCTTCTTCGCCTCCTTAGCAGGTTCCTTTCCAGGAAGTTAGGGTGGTTGCGGAGCTTAAATAGGCAGCTTGTTGCTGCCTAGATAAGTACTTTGTTTCGGAGCGAGAGTTTGTTATTTGGGTTTAGCAGCCAGCTCAGACGCCTGATTTTGCTTTTCAAGTTGTTGCTAACCTCGGTGACATGTTTTTTGAACGTAAGTCGGGTGTCGAGTATGATCCCTATATATTTATGGTCACGCACCTGCTCTAAGAGCTCGCCATGGAGAAAAAGTCCGGGGCAGGAGTCCTTGCGCAGGGTGTGAGGGTTCACTGAGATATTCCACCTACAAGCCCAGTTTTCGAATCGCTTCAGATATTCCTGCAGTATGTCCGTTGCTTCGTACACGCAATTATTCTTGGCAAGGATTGCTGTGTCATCAGCAAACGTAGCCACCAGGAGATCCTGCCAACTGACAAGGGCCATTTCACTTGCCATGGGCATATCGTGCGTGAAGAGGCTGTATAGTGTGGGACCCAAAAAGATACCTTGTGGAACGCCCGCTCTTATGCGTTTGGTATGAGAGGCTATGCCATCCTGTACCACTCGAAATGTCCTCTCATTCAGGAAGCTTGCAATGATGTTAAAGAGCTGCGGATTTAATTTGCCCTTTATCTTGGAGAGGAGTCCTGCGTGCCACACCCGGTAGAAGGCTTGTTGGATGTCCGGGGTACCGTGTTTGGGTCGAAACCCAAAATGGAGCTTCGGGTTTAAGCGTTTTATTTCCGGGGTATCCAGGACCCTTCTTAGGATGCACCTTTCCAGAATCTTGCCAAAGGCAGGCAGGAGGCTGATGAGGCGATAGGATTCCAGTTGATTAGGTGGCTTTCCGCTCTTGTGCAACATGATGATATGTGCCTTCTTCCAAACCACTGAAAAGTAACCTAGCCGAAGAGCTGCATTAAAAATGGCGACGGTCTCAAACGGCTTGAAGCGCTCCTCTAGGTTGCAGGCGAAGGCTTCGGCTCTGTCCATTGGCGATCTGGCCCAGGTGCCATCGGGATGTCGAACCGGGCACTTTGGCGCAGCTTGCCGCTTGTATCGACTGCTAAGTTTCCACAGCGCGAATTTGGAGCACACGTCTGCCGTTGCTTCCTCCACCATGATGTCTGTGGCTTTTCTTCTCAGTAAAGTTAACTCCTTCCTGACCCTGTTGGCGATATGGCGATAGATCCTGTCGATTCTGGTGTCCTGGGTATGGACGTACTCCCTCCTCAGTCGCTTTTTCAGGGAAAGAAGGCCTTCAACGATGGGGGGAAGCGTCCTTGTAAAGTGGCTTGTAGGCGTAGAGTACATTTGTTCTAGCGCAGCGTTGGCAGCCGCAGTATGTACTTGATCCAGCAGGGTTTGAACTGCAGCGTCGGCATCCTCGGCTGTCAAGATCGGCATGTTTAGATCTATCATGCCATTCAGTTTAGTTTTGAAGCGTTGTATGTCCGATTGAAGGGTGACAAGCCTTCGCTTTTTTTGGGTCCTCTGAACAGACGTAGAGACCGTTGCAATGAGTGGTAGATGGTCGGATGACAGCTCATACTCTTCGCAAACTGATATTACGCTGTTGGGGATGCCCTTGTATATAAAGAAGTCAATGCACGAAAGGGTACTTTGCCTGTTGTACGGGAAGTGGGTAGGTCTCCCAGTGGCCAAGACCTGGGCTGAGCAGCAGGTGAGCGCTTCATGCAGCGCAATGCCTCTGTTGTCAGCTCTGTAGCTTCCCCACAGCCTGTGTTTGGCATTGAAGTCGCCTCCAACGATGAATTTATAACCAAGCTGATCAAGGAGAGAATCGAATCCAGCTCGGCTCCAGGATAGATTTGGTGGTAGATACACTGCAGCTACGGGTATTTCACCCAAAGGAGTCCCCACCATAATAGCAGCATTCTGTGTGGTGCTGGAGGTCATCTGTTTTAGTTGGTAGTGCACCAAGTCCTGCTTGATAAGCACAGCAGCAGGCTCGACCTGCTGGGTGATCCGCACGGTAGCAAGCATATCCCTCCATGGCAAAGTACAGGCCAGCGTGTAGGTGCGTTTCTGAGGCAAGCATGATGTCTATTTCATGTTTTCTCAGAAATAGTTAATGCTCGTTTGCCTTTTGTATGATGCTGCGAGAGTTCCACGATCCGAGGCGCATCTGGGCAGCCATTATTTGCGGTAAGTGGTAAAACCGAGCTGTGGAGGACCTTGTGCGTCCTTCAGATCCTTGATGCTGACTAGGATAGTTGCGACCGCGGCATTAAGTGCTGCGATCGACTGCTGGAGTCCTAGGAGGATGCTTCCGAGGGACGTGTCTTGCCCCTGAGATCCATGCTGTGGGTATTGGGGCTGCATTGTTGTAGCGGTGGGCTGGTTGGTGCACACGGGGGATTGGCACGCTTGTGCATGTTGCTGGTAAGTTTTGCGTCCTGGCTGCAACGCATCAGCATACGACAGGCCTTGTTGCACAATTCTGGAGGGTACAAACTGCGAGTTGATGCGCCGTGCAGGTTGCTGTTGGTTGTGTCGTGACGGGGGGGCAACATTGATGGCCGGTTGTCTGGCATTCAAGCGCTGCTGGTATGGTTTGCATCCTTTATAATAAGCAGCATGGTTCCCCTCACAGTTTGAGCATCGCCGGTCTGCCACCGTTTTGGCCTGGCATTGCTCCGAGTTCGTCCAATGGGGCTGGCCGCACCTATCGCATTTGGGCTGTTTGAGGCAATAGTTTTTAGTGTGGTCGAACTCATAGCAGCGATAACATTGCCAGATGCTTTTGTTCTTCTAGGGAGCTCAATTTGGACCCGTTGACGGCCAATCTTGCTAATGCGAAGCGCGTCCCTATTGTTAGGAGCCTGCCTTAGGTCTACATACCAGTAGTAGCGACTTGGCGAATCGTTTGTGGGGTTCGCATCGGCGTCGTTTGTGGGTAGCCTGGTCCCCGGGTTATATAGGTTTGTCACAACGTGGCCGTGTGATGCAAAGGCACTTTCGATTTGGCTCCTGGGAGTAGAAGCGGCCAAGTTTTTGACAACTATGCGATACGGTCGGTCCTCCTTGAGACAGAAGTGCGTGAACTGGACCCTGACTTCAGTGAGCTTGCGAATAATGGCTCTGTGAGTGTCAGAATCTTTCGCGTAGATCCTCAGGGCACCAGAGGGAGAGACCTTAAATTCGTAGGCATCTGGGCCAGCTGCCTGGTCGTGGCTCTGTTCCATTGCGACGATGTCGTTAACTCCGGGAACTGTTATGGGCCTGAGCTTGGGGACCTTTTTTGCAGCTTGAGGTTCGGCTTGAGCTAGTGGAGCTTCGTTCGCAATTTCCATCTCGTCGTCTTCGATGTCAGAGGCTTCTTCCTGGGGCGCAAGTGGAGCATATCTGTTCCCATTTGACGGGGAGGCACTGGGAGCAGTGTAACTTTCACCTGCCTTGCTGGTCTTCCCGTTTTTTGTGGGTACTCTCCGGCCTTTAGCGTTGTTCCTCGCCGTTTTTTTGTTTCAGCCGTTTGCCATTCGACCAGCGGTTCCTGGAAGGCTGGCATACTGCCTTTGCTCCGTAGAGGGTGCAGAGCAGAGTTTTGGTTGCAATGAGCGCTGCAAGACGCAGCTGCCGGGGAAGAGCTCTGCGCGCCATATGTAGTGACCGGCATGGGCTGCAAAGCATCATTGGCGGTTTTGAGGCGTGTTCCAATGGGCTCCAGTGCGGCACGGCTTGTACCAGTGGAGGCAGAGGTTCTGCAGCCGCTACTTGAGGACGCGGTGGTTGTAGTTGTTGTGGTTGCTGTCGAGCTTAGAATGCCGTGTTGCTGGAGTAGAAGTCAGAAGCACCGACTCCATCCCTCAGGGATGTACAGGCGCGCCTCGTTCATGTCAACAGGTTGAGATCTAGTTGCTTCAGTGAGCGGGGCTGGAAACCCCTGCGCTTGATTGCTGTTGGCTTCGGGATAAGCTGGTGGTAAGATGTTGCTGATTACTGCATGACTGGTGCAGGTGTTGCTGCGTGTGTTGTATGCATGGGCAGCAGGGACGTCTTCGTTTTTTAAGTTTTTATTTGCCATGGCAGCCTGACAGTTGTTTAAGCTGGCTGCCATTGTTGTGGCCACACGGCATTGTTATTGGCAGCACTGGCTTTGACAGCTCCCAGTTTTTGCGTTTGTGCAAATTGCAGATTAGCAGTTTTGATTTTTGGTTCTTTCTTTATTTTAGGCACTTTTACGATTTTTTTGAATAGTTTGGGGTTGAATTCACATTTAAATGTATTATTATGCCACTGTTGGGTGGGCTTGTCCGTTTTTTGTCCCTGTTTTTCAAGATTTTTGCGGAGCACACTGAACTTATTAGGTGAAAAGCAAGGCATGCTATGAAATTTCTTAGTAGAAAAATAGTTAATTAAATCTTGTGAGAGACTTCCAAAAGTTTGCTCAAAGTGCATTTATTAGGCCCCTCTAAAAACCTCGTGCAAGTGCAGTGAATTTTTTGAGAATTTTTCCCACTTAAAGTCGAACAGTATCTTTTATGTACTCATAATTTAGAAACCCTCCTGTGCCATAATATTTAATCAAAACAATTTAAAGCCCCACAGAAGACAAAAGAAAACAAATTAAAGATAAAAATAAAATTTGCTGCAAACTCTCCGCTGGAAGGCCTTTCATCGAGGAATTCATGTAAGTCTGTTACTTTTTGTTTTGATTATATTTTCTTATTTTGGCACAGATAAGCACAGCCAAGCTGACATGCGCACCTGCTGAGCGTTTTATGACTTTCTGTTTCAGATTACGCTTCAGATCCGATCAATATGTTATGGCCGTGTCAGTCTGGTGAATGCTTATCATCTTTGATTCTACCTTCACCCCTTCAACTACAATTATATTGACTCTATTATAATACATTTTTTTTGCCTTTGCCGATTACACTTTAATTCAATTTACTAATGTCATTTTTTTTCATTGCCTAGTCTTATTCTATAATTATAAAATGCACTTAGCGAAATTTTGAAATTTTTTTTTTTTAAAATTTTTCGCAATAAGAAAAAAATATTAACTGATCAGTTAATGAAATGATTTATTTTTGAAGAATTTTTGAGCCATTGTAAAAATATTATCTGACTAGTTTTATTAATGTTGAATCGTTAATGACACTCGTACTAAGATGCAGATTATCTAACGGAAGGATAAAATTTCATTGAATAATGGTTTTGTTTATAATAAATATTAATTACTGATTTTGAATATGAACTGCTAAGTTTTCTTTCCTGGTGACATGGTGACATAATGTCGTAGAAAAATGTTTTTTTTTAGGATATGCAAAACCTTAAACGCTGAAGATCATGGCTGGGAGGGTATCGAACGCGAGAGTTAGCTTACATCCAAGACCTCGCCTCTACGGAGTATATATGCCCTAATGAAAGTTATCACCATTGTATTGGCACTTTTAGTGCTCGTTTAGTTATGCCTCTTTGAGATTTTGTTTCTTCGGAGTATCGCTCCTAAATTTAGATTCTAAAGGGATCCTAAAATGCCCCCCACCCGAAAGAGCTAGGGAGCAAGAGGATCCCGCCCTGCCGTGCTAACTCAACCACGAGGAGCCTCGGTGAATACTCCCCGAATTATTTTGTGAAGATTGGCTGCCAACCGCCGTCACCGTTGCTAGAGTAGCTTCACCACAGTACATGCTACAATTGTTGTATAATAGCCCACTTTTATTAGTACCAAAGAAATCGCTCCCAGGTTCAAATAAAAAAAAATGGAGATTAGTCATCGACTATCGCCAAATAAACAAAAAATTACTGTCCGACAAGTTCCACATCCTAGAATTGATGATATTTTAGATCAACTAGGTAGAGCAAAATACTTTTCATGCCTTGAATTAATGTCAGGTTTCTATCAAATTGAACTTGAAAAAAGTTCAAGAAACATAACGTCGTTTTTAACGACCAATGGCCCATATCGCTTCACGCGACTAAAATTTTGTTTAAAATAGCGCCAAATTCATTCCAGAGAATGATGACGATAGAACCTTCATAAGCATTCCTTTACATGGACGATTTAATCGTTGATTGAAAATTTAACAAATGTGTTTGAACTTTGTAGAAAACACAACCTAAAACTACATCCACAAAAATGTTCATTCTTCATGCACGAAGTAACATAACTTGGACATAAGTCTACAGATAAAGGAATACTACCAGATGACAAGAAATATGACGTCATCATGAGCTACCCAGTACCACACGATGCGGACAGCGCTAGACGTTTCGTTGCATTTTGCAATTACTATCGACGTTTTATCCGAAACTTTGCCGACTATTCACGGCACATAACAAGATTATGTAAAAAGAATGTTCCTTTTGAATGGACTGATGAATGCCAAACCGCATTTCAATACCTAAACAAGTAAGAGGTTCTAGTCGGGAGCTCCCGACTAAGGCATACCCTGAAACCTCTTACTTCAACAAAAAATGCAGCTCGGGCTACACGCTTTCTTTAGTAATAATAAAAATTAAAAAAAAGTTTTTTTTGGTAGGGTTCGAACTTGCAACTGACCGCATTACTCCCGCCTCCAACACCCACACCAGCCAAAAAAAAAATAATTTCCTCGGTAGGGTTCAAACTCGCTACAAGCAGCCACACCGCCACACCTACAAGCAGCCACACCAAAAGAGAAAATAACCAATTAAAATAGCAGCCCAGAAAAAAATATAATCGCAATTGCAATGCTGTGGATAGATTTATGGTTGTACATGTACACACTTAATTCTTTGAATTTGCGCTTGCTGCTGCTAACACGTGCCCACATAACTTTTGTGTTTCTTAACCGATCTTAATGAAATGACAGTACATCTTATTGTGACATAGAATATTTGTGCATTCTCAAAAGGTCAATTGCATATAAATTGTGGCTTTAATTAATAGGCAATACAAGTTGGATAATTAACTTGATTTATAGCTTTGTGGTGGTAGCGGGGAGATGGCGATAGCTATAAAACGAAAGATATTGATATATATATACTATTCTAGAAGCTACTCGTCAAGTGTGGTGACTCTAACTCTTATTATTTACCCCATTGGCTCAAAAAACAGGATTTTAATATCGATTTTTATTGACTACTTGGAAACGGGACAAGTTATCGAATATCGGAAACAAACTCGATCTGCGCGGGCCCTAGGAGGACTTACAGCTAAAATTCCAAGTCTCTAGCTCTTATAGGTTCTGAAATCCTTGCGTTCATACATATATTCTAAAGAATATATATACTTTATGTGGACGGAGTTGCTTCCTTTTGCCTGTTCCATACATTTGCACACATACATTATACCCTTTTTACCCATTTTCAATTGGTTCAAGGTATTAAAATAATCTCATGGTACCGATTCTGCTACAATACCCCGATTTCAGCAAAGAATTTTGCATAATCACAGATGTAAGCTAGCAAGCGTGTGGAGCAGTTTTAACTCAAAACTGCAATGTACTCCAACTTCCCGTTGCATATGCATCGAGAGCATTCACAAAAGGTGAAAGCAACAAAAGTACTACAGAGCAAGGATTAGCTGCAATTCACTGGGCAATATTACATTTTCGACCATATATTTATGGCAAACATTTTAGAGTTAAAACAGACCACAGACCCTTAATATATCTATTTTCAATGGTCAGTCCAAGTTCAAAATTGACACGCATGCGGCTTGAATTAGAAGAATACGACTTTACAGTCGAATATCTAAAGGGTAAAGACAATTTCGTGGCAGATGCCCTATCTAAGATAACAATATACGAACTAAAGAATATTCAAATTAAAGTCCTGAAAGTCACTACCAGGCAGCAAAGTAGACAAAATAAAAACTGTACAGTTAACAATAAACAACTTTTGCCAAGGCAGAGTCTTAAAAATGTATCTAAGCCCAATGTACATGAAGTCATTATGAAAGACGTAAATGTAAATGTTTATTGAAACAAGGGATTAAAGTTATAGCATGAATTGATGTTGACGATTTGTATACCAACGGAACTCTTGACTTAGGTCAGTTCTTCCAAAGGCTTGAAACGGAAGCCGGTATTATAGAAATCAGCCAACTCAAAGTGGCACCGAGTGAAAAGATCTTTGAAACAATTTCAATAGATAATTTCAAAAGAATGGGTAATAAAATATTAAAATCATTAAGAGTAGCGCTACTCCAGCCGGTGACCCGGCAAAGTGAAAAAGATATACAAATAATATTGTCTACATATCATGACGATCCAATTCAAGGAGGTCATACTTGCATAACAAAAACGCTAGCGGAAAAATATGAATCGTCATATAAAAGAGTACATGCGTTGATGTCAAAAATGCCAAACGTCAAAAACAACGACACATACCAAGACCCCAATGACTTACACTGAAACACCAACAAATTCATTCGACATTGTGATAGTGGACACTGTTGGTCCGCTACACTGCAATAAGATGTCAGATATCACTGAGAAAACTGAACAAATAGAGATAATTGCGGCCGAGCATAACAGCGCACACAGAGCTGCTCAGGAAAATGTTAAGCAAGTCCTTCGCGACTACTATTATCCTAAAATGAGTACCCTCGCTAAAGAAATCACCTGCAATGGCAAGGTGTGCACTAGGTCAAATTATGATAGACACCCTAAAAAACAGGAAATTGACCCTACACCAATCACTTCGTATGTTGTCGAAATACTTCACATTGATATTTTATCCACTGAAAAAAAATATTCCTAACTTGTTTAGACAAGTTCTCCAAATTTGCTGTCGTACAACCGCTTCTGTCGCGAACAATAATAGACATTAAAATGCACATTATACAGTTGATCAACTTGTTCCCGGAAACAAGGACAATATATTGCGTTAACGAAGCGTCGTTGAACTCACAAACAATCGTATCACTGTTAAAAAAAACAGCTACAATAAAGGTATCGTAAATGCGCCACCACTCCACAGTAGTTCAAACGGACAGGTAGAAAGGTTTCACAGTACCCTAACGGAAATTGTCAGGAGTTTGAAAATGAGGCGACAGTAGAATACATAAGGTCAATCCATTCTGTCACGGACCAAAAACCATTAGACGTCATATACCGAATTTAGACACACCATAAAGGAAGAAATTGTAAAAGTAAGAGCAGATTTGTGAAACTCGGTTCTAATTATTGGGTGGGTGGTCTACAAGGAAAATCTCAAATAGAAATTATGAGTAAAAAATAACACGCAGTAATTTTTATAGTTTACCATTCGTGCTTGCAGGTTGAAGCGGTAGCACACGGTCGGATCAGCGATTACTCACGCTCAAATTACATTCCTGAATTGGATGGAAATGTATTAATATGGGAACAAAGGGATTTTATTAGTCACTCTAGCAATTTAACAGACCTAACCAATATGGTAGATGAAACAGAGAAGTTGTCCGAAATGTTTCCCAAGTCGCATATGCGAAAATTCTTAGACGTCGATGTCGATCACGTTAGAAGCCGTTGTTAAAGTGCACCATAGGATGGCCAGAAGTTTAGACTTCTTGGGCACTGCACTAAAGGTGGTTGCAGACCACACCAGACGCGTCGGATTTCAAAAGGATTAGAATGTCCGAGTCAAGGCCAATTGAATCGAACAATAGACAGGTAACAATAAACTCTGAAATGCAGAAGCAAATCAACCAATTGACCAAAACAGTAACTGAAACCATATGAGCAAAAAAGTCCGAATTCGGACTTTCAACCAAATTCACGTTGTCTTTTGGTTGGCCGATTGGTGGCGGCAGAGTAATTTTGTTGTTGTTTATAGTTTTATTTGTTTTATAGGTTTTGTCAAAACTCTTGATGGCACACTACGCTGGCGGAAGTTTCTTATGGAATATAGTTGTTCCGTAAAATTTAGGCTCTTGCAGAATTTAGTCCAGGGCTGTGTAGTTCAGACAGTTGCAAAATAGATTCCGCAGAATGTGACATTTTTCTTTCTTTTGATTAAGTTCTTATTTATTGGATTTGTGGTTGATATGTTTTCAAATTCAAATATCTTTTAACGGTCAATTCATTTTTACTTAAAAAAAAAAGTTAATTTTATTTTTTCAAGTTACGACTTAGCTGAGGCATTACAGTAGATGGTGGTATCTATCTTGACGGTTCAAGTGCGTCAATAAAACTCAAACTCTAAAAGAACACTTAGCTAACCTCGGCTGGGAGCTTTTAGGATCAAGAGCTTTCTCTCATTTGATAATGTTTTCATTGTTCTTTCTCTTAGGAGAATTTCGCGAATATTCTAACAGCCTGAATTTGAGTTGCGTTAGCAATTTGGGCATGTGGTGGGGATAAGGATTGTGGCGGATGTTTATGACTAAGGGTCTGATGTATATGTTTAATGATTGGTCCCTCGCCAGAATTGTTATTGTCACCAAGAATTTATTTTGGGGTTCTAAAGATTCTTATTACAATTTTGATTAGTTTTCTTAATTGCTAGGGCTTGTGTGGAAGGGGTTGACTTATGTAAGTGCAGTTGACAGTTTATTTTAAGTATATGAGAGCATGTATAAGTTTGGTATGTACTTTGGGTATGGTGCATATTTTACTAAAAGGTATATAT